>NW_006159565.1:8997257-9022267 GCF_000334495.1 Tupaia belangeri chinensis
AGAAAGAATGTAAACATACAGGGGCCGGTAGGTGGCATAGTGTTAAGGCACTGGACTCCCATACGACTGACTGTGGTTTGATTAATGGACCTGGTGGCTTGTTTTCTCACTTTCTTTCCCTCTTTCTCTGTCTCCCTCTAATCAAATGAAAGAATAATCATTATAATAAATAAAATAAAATAATTAAAAGAAAAAGAAATAAAGTAAGCATACACAACAAAACAACGTTTACAGCTTAGGAAAAAGCATTTTTGCCAAAAATTGAAAGCAAATGGCTGGCCAAAGCAAACTCTTTCTTTAAAAAAAAGTATTGAAAATAATTATGGAGAAAGATGATAGAATACTTTCCTAGGCATTTTAAAGAAATGTAGTATAGGGAACCAGCAGTTAGCGTAATGGCTATGTCGCTGGACTCCCACGTAGTTGACTGCGGTTCGCGTCCCGGACCCGGTGGCTTAAAACTCATGCCGGGCGCGTGTGTGCTCAAGATCCCGAGAGGAGAATGGAGGAGAAGGGATTGTGGCGTGACCATCCCCTCTGGGGGGTGATTTCTCGCTTTCTGTCTCTATGTCTCTGTCTGGCGAGCGCATGTGCCCTATAGAAAAAAAAAAAGAAATGTAGTATACATGTGTTCAGTATAACACAACAGACAATATCTGTTGCTACTTAATAAATCACCACAAAATTTTTAAAAATGCTAGTTTGTTTGCTCATGGAATCTGCAAATTGTGCAGAGCCTTGCTGGAACTGCACATCTATGTTCCATGTGGTTTCAGTTGGTGTAGACAGAGCCTGAGACTGGAGGATCCACTTTCAAGACAGCTCACTCTGTAAATTTGCAAGTTAGTGCTACATCGCATTAGGAGCACTGCATGGATACTTGGTTTTTCTCCACTAGGGTGTCTCCTTAGGCTGTTTGGGCTTCTTCCAAACATGATGTCTATGCTCCAAAGAGTGAGTGTTCTAAGAGAACTGGGTTCAAGTTTTAGGTTTCTTAGAACTGAGTCTTTGAAATTCCACATTGTTCTTTCTGTCACATTCTACTGACCAAGTAAATCATGAGATCCAGCAAAAATTCAAGAGGAGAAGAGTTTGATTCTATTTCTCAATAGGAATGTCCCACTTTTATTTTTCACATCATGAATCTAAGATATACCATTATTTTAAGAAGTATCATGCCAAGTGAATTGAGTATTCAGTGAGGCTTTGTATCCTTGCAGAAAGATTCCAAAACCAGATTATCTCTAGGGGTCCACTGAGGCTAAATCTGAGGTCCCACGACTCAGGTACATGGGGTCTATTTTCTTTAACTCAGAATTGTTTAAAGTGAAACATAGGAAATGGCTTGTCCACTGATGCAGGGTGTATATGACATCACAGTTAAAGCTCTGATATGTGATGATGTGGTATTATTTGTGAGGATAAACTCATTTTATTAAGGACAAAAAACCAAATGAACAAAACAACCCATAATACCTTTACCTTGAACTAACTCGACTTTTTTTTTTTTTTTTTTGAGAGGTTTTCGCTATAGGGGCGTGTGCGCTCGCCAGACAGACAGAGAGAGACATAGAGACAGAAAGCGAGAAATCACCCCCCAGGGGCGATGGTCACACCGCAATCCCTTCTCCTCCATTCTCCTCTCTGGATCTTGGGCACGCACGCACATGCGCCCGGCATGAGTTCTAAGCCACTGGGTCTGAGACGCGAACTGGTCAACTACGTGGGAGTCCAGCGACATAGCCATTATGCTAACTGCTGGTTCCTGAACTAACTCTGACTTTTAATGCTGAGTCCAGTCATGCTCTTCTCTGTGAAAATAGGTGGGGATCTTCTTCCTAACAACACTTTGTGTTTAGAGAAGCAACATAGACTAAGGAATAAGAATTTACATTCTACTATTGGGCGAATGTAGATTCCAAGCCTGGTTTTGATAATTATAAGCTTGTGACCTTGGTTAAGTTAGTAAAGTTTACAGATGGTTTCCTCATTGCTCAAATTGGTCTGATAACAATTCTTCATGCTTCAATACTTCAGAAGAACTCAATATATGTTATGGAATATTGTAATTATTATTTCCCTAGTTACCATCCAATATTTTAAGCTATGAACCAACATATAATAGGCATTAGAGAATGATATTCTTGAATATTGTGGTCACAATGAAAATATCAGCATTTTTCTCTTCTTATATGTTTTTGATATCTTAGGCAACTGGTATTGTGTTCAGTTTCTAAAATAAGTGTCTCAGGATCAGCAGTTAGCGTAATGGCTATGTCACCGGACATGGTTTGAGTCCCAGACCCAGTGGCTTAAATTTACTACCAGACACATGTGCATGTATGCCCAAGATCCTGAGAAGAGAACAGATGAAAAGGGATTGTGGCATGGCCATGCCCTTGGAGGGCGATTTTGCTTTCTGTCTCTCTGTCTCTCTGTCTTTCTGGTGAGTGCATGTGCCCTATAGGAAAAAATCACTCGCCCCCCCAAAAAAAATCCATACAAATAAAATAAGCATCTGTAGGATATTTTGATGGAAAACAGATAATACCAGGGAGTCTTGAACAGTTGTTGGAATAAAAGGAAATTGGGATAAATTGAATGGTCTAGAATTTGTGTCCTAGTTTCTTTCTAGTTGGGGGAACTTGGAAAATTTACTTATTTTCTACGCCTCAGCATCCTCATCCATATACATATGGACAATGATATCTATTCAGCAGTATTCCTATGAGATTTAAATGAGGAAATTATATAAAAGAACCTGACATATAACAGTTACCAACTACATTATTTATAAACCTTACCATTATTATTAAACTGATAAAAATAACTAAATTATTCAAACTGAGTTTCAACTTAATTTTGTACTTTATAGATATGACTTTAGTAAATAAACTTTTCTTTCTCATAATAACTGATACTAGCATATTCCTTTCCTTCTGTTTTATTTTTCTTTCCTTTTTATACCTTTTATACTTCCATTTCTATTTCTTTCATATTTTTATCCATGGGACCAGCAGTTGGTGTAATGGCTATGTCACTGGACTCCCATGTACTCGATTGTAGTTCAAGTCCTGAACCCGGTGGCTTAAACTCACGCTGGGTGCATGTGCGTGCATGACCAAGATCCTGAGAGGAAAATGGAGGAGAAGGGGTGGTGCCGTGGCAATCCCACCAGGGGGTGATTTCTCGCTTTCTGTGTCTCTGTCTCTTTCTGTCTTTCTGGCAAGTGCATGTGCCCTTTAGCAAAAACCTCTCCAAAACAAACAAACAAACAAACAAACAAAAAACATACTCCTACCCATTATTTACTGTTTGGTTTTTGGACTTTTTAAATTGGTTTTAATAAGTCCTTCTTATATTACATTTGTGTTTTATGATATGAATTTAACATTTTACTAGTCTTTAATTTGACTTATTATATTTTGTTTGTTTTCTTTTGCCATGTAAAAAGAAATAATTGAGTTTTATATAGTAAATTGACAATTTTTGTGGTCCCTGGCTATTATGTCATAGTTACAAAGGCTTTCTCATGTAAATATTATTTTTAAATGTTTATTTTCAAGGATCTTATGGAATAATGTTAATAATTTTATATAATGTTTATCTGTTTATTTATGTACTAAGGTGAAATTATTCTAATTATTTTGCTAAGTAGATGGTTTAGCAGTTGATATTACTAATCACCCTTCATTATTATTTTTTCATAATTTTTCTGTTTATTCTTGCTTATTAATTTTTCCACATAAACTTTAACTTCAATTTACTGGTTCAGAAAATATGTTGCTTTACTTACTGGGTTCAGATGAAATTTATGAATTAATTTAGTCAGAATCAACATGTTTTTCATTTTGAATCTTCCTATCCATGAGTATTGTATACTGTTCCATTCATTCCAGTTATCCTGCAATCACATTTTAATACATTCTTCAAATTGATTTTCACTTTATTTCTTGAATCTATTCCAAAGTCCTTTATGTTTTTGGTGTTATTATAACGAAGTTTTTATAGCAAATACTTATTTTAATTGATTTTTTATTTATTATTCATTATAGTGTCTTTTGTCATATAGAATTTTAATTTTTATATCTTTTAAATTAGCTAAACTTTTCACAGTTTCTGCTTTTTTATATTGCTTCAGTGCAAAGGGGGCAAATCATGGCAATGACAGTCAATCTTGATATATATATTTTTTTCCCTGTCAAGCACTGTGAGTAAGCTCTGTTTATGTTGCTTAATAACATAATCCATTTTTCTATTATGATTAGCTCATTGGGTCAGGGTTAATCCATATATCCATAAACCATGCTCTAAAAGTCATCAAAAATAAAATTAACACAGCCTGAGAAAACCACATCTGATTATGTTAATCCCCTTCTTAAACATCCACCACTTATAAATATATACGACTATAGTAGGCATTCTTAGTTTTGAATTCCAACTCCTTTGCATTCTGATAATTTTTTTACTTCAATTACCTGCAACTCACCTGGAGAACTTTTTCTGACCATAGGCATGTGTTTATCCCAAGTGTAGAAGGGCTACAAGTGTTGTGTGTAATGTCCATGACAGTATCCTCAACAGATGACAGGAGCAGGTTGATGTAAAGCCCCATTTTCTTATACTATAGTTGTAGTAATTTTGAGATATCTTTCAGATGTCTACCACAAATCTGATCCCGAGTTGCTCAGTGTGGTAACCTGTTCATGAATGTATTGGCTTTCTTTCCTTGTGTGTCTTACTTTTCTATTCCCCTACTGTGTCTCCTGGGTTCACTTTTCAAATGTATAGTGATTGAATGTATAAAATACATTAAAATAAAATAATAAAAAATAATGAAATAAAATAAAAATTTTTAAAAAGAACAGAATTTATTTCCCATCCCTTTGCTCTAGGAGTGGCCTTGCAACTGCCTTTGACAACAGAATGTAGCAGAAGCATGCCTGGGACACAAGAGATCTTGCATTTTCCATTTTTGCTCATTTAGAATGTCAGCCATCCCATATAGGAGCTTGGGTTATTCTACATAACAATGAGTGATTACATGGAGAGGGTGTCCTTGTGAAGGAAACACAGGTGCCTGAATCACGGCTAGCACCAAAGTCTTGGACATGTTAGATACTCAGGCAAGTGGATCTACAGCAAACATCATAGGGAACAGAGAGATGCCATCTTAACAAGCCAAGTCTAACTTCCTGGCCTAAAGAAATCTTGAGCAATCCAATAGCTGTTGTTTAACCCATTATGTTTTGGGATGTTGCCTCGTTGAAACAGATGGTTTAATCTCTAGTATAATTCATACCATTAAATAGTATAATGACTTGTTTAGTTGTTTCTTTCCAATTTAGACTGTGCATTACTTATAAATGAACAGAGAATATTTCATCTGTAGCACACGACACACAGGAATACTTTACAATGAGAGCCCATGAAAAATTGAGGGCTCCTCAGGGAGATCACAGAGAAGCCTTTTCACATGGGGGATTGTTTTAAGGAAATGAGAACCAAGAAACAAAATGTGTTAGAAAATGACTGAGTAAGATAAGAGTAGGATGAAAGTTCTGGACAACTGGGAGGGTTCTTAAACTCCTGCTAACTTACAAAGTTTCCTAATGACTGGTGAAAATATCTACCTCTGTTTCGATCAGCATGCAGCCTACATGAGCTCACAGACATTAGTATTTATAATGGCCTGTCAGGTAGTTGCCACTGTACACAATTAAACTATTAGTCACAGTTCTCACTCTAGAAGTTTATACTACAACAGAAGAGTAGATGTACTAGGACATTATGGACCTCAAGAGGCTATGAAAAGGTACAGAAAATAGGAAGCTTGGCTTAAATGGCTCTAACACTAGAAAGAATTTCCATAATTATCTGAGTTAGTCCTTTCCCTTCATCTAGCATCTACAGAACACTACCTGGGCCATAGCCTTCCTCCTCTCTCCACACTGATACTACACCGAATTGACAAAAGTTTCTTGAAAGTCCTATGATGTGCTGTGCCTCACAGCCTTTGTAACTATTTCCCTTCTTCCTGGAATACTTTATGACAGCTTCTATGCTCTTTACCTAGCAACTCCTACAGTCCTATCTGGAGCTCCTTTCCCTTCTTTTTCTTACTGGGTCCTAAGGAATATTCTCCATTTTGTTGGCCATTTCCAATGTCTCAAGATTCAGTGCAAATTCTATTAAAGCCGCCACTGGCCACTTCAATCTATGGTTTTCTAAAAAGTAGTGGAAAGGAAATCAGTTTCAGAACAACATAGATTTGGGTTTGGGTTTAAGCCCTGATCATGTTGCTTGCAATTCTGCACTTTTTTTTTTTTTTCTTTAAGAGTGATTTTTCTTTTGCTATAGGGTGCATGTGCTCACCAGGAGACACAGAGACAGAAAGTGAGAAATCACCGCCCTCCGCCCCGGGGGGTGATGGCCATGCTGCAATCCCTTCTCATTCCAATCTTCTCTTAGGATTTTGGGCACGCATGCACATGTGCCTGGTGTGAGTTTTCAAGCCTCCGGGTCCGGGACTTGAACTCAGTTGACTACGTGCAAGTCCAGTGACGTAACCATTAAGCCATCTGCTAGTCCCCTGCACAAGTTTTTTTAATGACTTAAGTTTCTTCTCTGTATTATGGGCCTGAGGCTACCACTTCAGAGAACTGCAGTAAACATGCAAGACACTTCTACATAAAGGGCTTCATACAGTCCTGATATAGCAGAACACTGACATGTGGCATAATTTCTCTCCTCTTCTCCAAACTTCTGGTACTTAATAACCATGGCACCCACTTGTTCTCTAATTATATCTGCTTTATGACAACTCTTGTCCTTGTACTATCACTTAGCTTTACTGTTTTGTTTCAATTTTAATATGAGGTTTCTTTTAATAGTTAACTTATAAACTTATTTATATTCTGATGTCCCAAGGATAACAAACTCTTATTGAATATTGGTGAATGAGTGAATGAATGAACTACCTCTTAGGGCTTACAACCCTATACCTGGTAATGCTATAATATTCAAGTCAAGAACTCAATAAACACTGAATTAGAACTATTTTAACTTCAATACCTGTTTTCTAAGAAAAAAAATGATTAACCCCTATCCCCAAAATTTCCCTTCTTTATGCAAGATCAATTTAATAGAAGAAAATGTATATGTCATTCTATTTCAAAACAAAACAAAACAAAAAACCCTCCAGGGATATGCAGTATTAAGAGTAATAGAGACATAAATTATATTTTCCTAAGGTCAGTCTTTCCTAATAAAGATGTATGGTCAAGTAAAAAATAACTAGGAACTAAAAAGCAATTATGTGATTAATAATTCCAAATTAATTATGGGAAGCCAATAGAAAATTATAGGGAATATCAAGTTTATGGATTAAGGGCTCTGCTGTTATAGGGATGTGCTCATGAGATGGGAGAACAAATCTCTAGGACAATAATGTTCTGTTAGAAGTAAAAGGTAGGATGACATATTAGAAATTAACAAATAAAAGGACTTAATCCATGATGAAAACCAGTATTAGTGCATCCTCAGGGCACCTTGAATTTGAAGAAAACAAAAATAAACAAAAACCAGGCAACATGGTTTAAACTGAAAAAAAAAAAAAAAACCAATCTAGAAGGTTTCCAAATAAAATAGTTCTGGCTCTTTGCCCCAGCACTGAGTTTGGGGTAGCGAGCCTGCTTGTCAGAGCTAGAGTGTTGAAACCAGGCTACATTGAAACAAGGGAGCGAGTATTTCTGAGCAACTGCCTAATAGCGATTTTCATATTATCTGTTAGGCCAGAGAACCTTTTGTCAACAGAATCATACATGGTCCCCTAATACATAGAAGAGACAACTGTATCACTATGTGTTTGCAAATAAGCAGGAAGAGAAGGGTGAGAGGATCTTTGGAGGCTCTGGTAGGATTTTCGATGTTGTATCATAGGAGCTTAGGCCAGGCAGAGCATATTTGGAGTGACACTAGCCTCAACTCTCTACACGCCTTTAGGGATTGCTAGTATCAACAGGCAAGACTTTTAGTCAAGACCTGATTTTACATAGCCCCAAAGCAAAATGGAGAATTTTAATGGCTGAGGATCATGATAGTGAAGACAACTTTATTCACAGCATGTGGAAGGAAAAATAGACCTATTATGCTGTGATCTCAGTAGAGTTTATTCTTTTTGGAAAATATTTTTTAAACCATAATTGAGGCTCCCAGTGGAAGCCAATTTCAACTTAGTAACACCTAAATATATCTGAGCCAACAGAAACTGAATGGCCCATCAGAAATAGCTGTCAGAAAAGGCAACAGAACCCTGATTTTTTTCAGCTACTCCCAGGAAAGCCTCAATATTCAAGGACTTTTATAGTTTAGTATATGAACCTCGTAAACAAGTTTAGGATTCTGGGTCCTTCCTTACTCAGGAGCAGTTGCAACTATTTAAGTTTCTAACTTCAAACACAAGAATGTGGTTATAAAATCAAAATAAAGTTAAAAAATAGTGGAAGAAAAGTTTTGAAGGCATCTCTGCCCAAATGAAAGCCTTCAGGGTCAACATGATCCACCAGGTTAGTAGGGAGGAGCCAGTGAATTACAGACATTTTAGAGGCAAAGAATGTCATGGGCAGTGGTCTGAATCGACATTAAGTGATGAAGAGATGGTGGATAATAAGTGTGATTTCCCTTGTGCAAATGATGGGTGTGGGGCACTTTTTCTTCACATTGCTCCAGGTTCCAGATACTCAGCTGGGAAAGGCCAGGTCTGAGGTTTGTGGTAGACACTTGCCGTAACACCTTTTGTTATAAGGGGAGTGCATTCTGAGGACCACAGCCATTTTACACACAACCCAGGTTCTAGAGTGCCCTCTGCCTCTTCTACCTGGACCCAGGAATCTATTAGATCATTGAGTGGAGGACTGGCCCAGGTGGCCCCACCTATCTTTGATCTTAGAACAATCTGATCTTTCCTCTGGGTAGATGCTGGCTCTCCTTGATGATCAAGTGATGGAGGATTGCACGAGGTTCCCTGGGCAGCCTCATGTTTCCCAATAGTGAGGCTACCTGTTTAGCTACTTCAGTTGGCTCTTGAGGCAGATGAGCTCACCCCTGTTGCTGAGAGTAGACAGACAGGGCGTCATGTGGGAAGTAGGGAACCACCATTATGCAAGTATCTCATAGACTCAGTCTCCCTCTTGGACTAAGTTGACATTTCTTGAGTTCCTACTCTTTCTTAGTGTATCCCCTCCAACATTTGGTCATGACAGGAGCAAAAGAAATGCAGAAACATCCGAAAGACTGTTCTAAAGATGCCGTTTTGGTTTCTCAGTGTAGTGAGTCATCACAAGCCACACTTTCTGAAGTGCTTTGGAAAAGAACAGTCTGTGATACCAAATTTCAAAGAAGCCCTCTGGCTTTCAATCAAGTCTTGAGCTATGGCAACGCTCCACTGAACACCAAAAAGAACTTGTTTTTCAGCCAGAGAGGCATTTCTCAGGTACCAGGGAAAATGCCAATGGCCTCACATAATCTCAGCAAAATTTACTTTCATTTCGTTTTTTTTCTTTTGAAGCATGATGGATGTCTCTTGATAGACTGAAAGTGAATTGAAGAGTTTGAGCCTTCACAATTCTACCCCCCTTGAGAGAAGAAAATCTAGAAGGTATGTTTATATTTTAGGAAATTTAAGGCCATGTAGGTCTGTGCGTATCCTTTTTTTTTTTTTTTTTTTTTTCTTTTTTGTACAGTGAAGAAAGGCTCTCAATTTGCACCCAACCTTAAACTTTTGGTACTCAAGTATGTGCCACTAGCTAAAGAAAAATGTCAAAAGACATAGAACACCTCAGAAGAGGAGCTTTCAGTGAGGGCAATCTCAAGCAGCTTTACAAAGAAATACCCAAATGTTCAGGTCTTTCGGGAAAGGAGTGGGAGATTTCTTCTTACCTGGGCTTCTTTCACTATTCCATTCTTTGTGCAGTTTCCGCTCTGCCTCTGTGAGCCGTTGCTCTGTTTCTGGTGATCGTGAAGAATTCCATTGCAAACAGCACCACCTCCAGGATTAGCCATTTGCTTGAAGTGATGGAACCCCCACAAGGTTTTCCTTCAGAAGTTTTCCTTGGCTAGCTTTAGTTTTCACGTAAGCAAGGGAATGGTATAAAGCACTTTGAGGCTAAGCCCTTAGAGGAATCTTACCGGTCAGGCTTTTCCAGAAGAAGAGACTATCTTTTTGCCAGATCTTTGAAACTAAAAACAAATGTTTACCTTTATACTCCTCAACTTCAGTCAGAATGTGGACTCCATGGCAACACACATGCTTCCAAAACTACAAAGAAGATTGCCCTGCTGGTTTCTCCAGGGCACTGAAGAAACCTGGGGACAGAAAAACCCAGTGGCCAACTGTGAGGAGGCGGGCAGAGCTGGGAGGTGGAGAGTCTTTTAAAGACGTACGCACACAATACATTCACACAGAGTCCTCTAAATAGAGTTCATTTTGCATTTACCTCTTCCATCTGCCCCCTTCCTTCTGCATGCAATTACATTTTTTGGATATAAACCAAGCTCAAAAGTCAAGATTTCTTTTGGTTACAAAATAACATTCAGAGGTGATGGTCAGGGGCTGGAGGGACAATGGGAAGTTACTGTTTAATGGGTACAGAGGATCAGCTGGGGCAGATGAAAAAGTTACGGTGATGGATCATTACACAACCCTGTGACTGTACTTCATGCCACTAAACTGTATCCTTAAAAATGGTTAAAATGGCAAATTTTATGTGATCTATAGTTTATAATAAAAAATTAGTTTTAAAAACTTTCAAAATATAAAATAAATATCTTACATTAAAACCAGTGTAGAATAATTAAGGATACTAACCAATTAAGAATTCCAATAAGGAAAACAGAAATTGGAGAATTGGAGTAATGGTCACTGAACTCCGATGTTGGCTGTGGTTTGAGTCCCAGATCCAACGGCTTAAAACTCATGCTGGGTGCGTGAACATGCGTGCATGCCCAAAATACCAAGACGAGACTGGAGAAGAAGGGATTGTGACAGGGCATCCCCCTGGGGGGTGATTTCTTGCTTTCTGTCTCTGTCTCTCTGGTGAGCACACACACCCTATAGTAAAAATCTCTCTCTTTGAAGTCTAGGAGATAGTATTTTATTTCTCATTATGATTGTGTTATCTTTGTCATACGACCTTGGGTGAGCCATGTACCCCCTTTTTGCTTCAGTTTTCTACTTGTAAAATGAGACAAAATAGTTTTGATGAGCTAATATTTAATAAGGCAGTAGGAAATCAATACTGTTTCTTGGGTTTGTTATTGACATAGGTGTTGAAGCAGATAGCGACACTAGGTTCCCAGTCCCCAAATATGTCTAGTTTACACATAACTCTCCCTACCTCACTGCAAAAATCACCAGAGGTCTGTTTCTTCCTGTTACCATTCAATGGCACTGGAACAAGAAGACTGGTGAATGTCAATCATTTATAGTTTCTGGGAGTCTTCCCAAGTCCATCCTCATGGTTTTCCTGAATCAAGACTGCTTTAACATCAGTCATTTAGAAAAGAAATCTATTTCTGATCACTAGACAGAAACCACCAACCTACAAATAAAAAAACAAAATAATAAAGTCAGAAAATGACCCCTGCTGTCAGAGCCTCATTTCCTGGTTCTCTGCTCTCTTGACATGGTTTGTTTCCCTTTCATAATGATGTGGCTTCCAGAGAAAGTGAGGATAATGCTTCTATTCATGATTCGCGTATGAGGCTCTCCATTTGTCTGTCCCATCCCAAAGATGGTTGGCAGAAAAAAACAAGGTCTTGGGCCACATGATGAGGTAGAGTTAATGCTAACAGTATCTAGCCTGGCTTGTGTGTCAAGCTCAGAATTTTTATTTTCTCTCTCCTCACCTTTGCTATCTCAGTACAGCCAGCTTTTCACTGGTGTTTTCACAGCTGTGACAGTGGCAATTGGGAGCTAAATCGGTGTTAATATATTTTCTTCTAAGATTTATGAAACAGAGAAATAAAGAGGTAGAAGGGAGTGGTGATTACTGTTCACCTCACTGCCTTGTACTACTTAGAAAGATAAGTTGAAGACACAGTAGTACTTTGATTGAGCTCTATTGCCTCACACAAAGCTATTTTTTGAAAAAAATATTTTGAGATAAAACTAATTAAATTAGATAGTTCTCTTTCTCCATTACCTTTCTTTCTCCTTCCCTTTTCTCTGTCACAGTTCTTCTTTACTCTTTTCTCCAATCCTTCCTCCTCCTTTTTTTCTTTTTTATTTCCTTTTTACAAGGGAACATAAGCCATATATAAAGAAACATTTTTAAGAATACAGGTGAAATCTGTTTCACATTTTATTTCTCATTGAAACTGCCAGAGTTAGACAACCATGCATATAACTCCAAGAAATACCTACTGTATACTCATATTCTTGAAACTATTCTTCTTTACTTTCCTACATTTACTGAAATATGTGCATTGTTGTTTGAACAAAGTCATTTTAATATGCCAGTGTCAGGTATTGCTGGGATATTGACTCAGAAGTGGCTTACTTCTCGCTAACATCACCAGTCAAAATAAATGTCGAGTTCTTTTTGAGTGAGTGGTAGATTTAGGTTTAAGGATTAGATCCACACAAAAGCAGATGAAGAGTTGAGCAAGACTTTGTGTTTCTAAGCAACTAAATACATTTCAGATCAACCATTAAATTCAATAAAAGTAAAATAAGTACTATGTGTTAGATTATTTGTTAAGCACTTGTATACAATAAAGAACAAAACATACATAGTCTCTATCCTCATAGAACTAAGGGTTGATAGCACTTACACATCTTCTACTCAAGATACCACATTATTACTATGTTTTGAGTCTCTTTATTCCATGAGTGAGTGAAAGAGAAAGAGGCACCCCCAACGGGTTCTTCATGCCATGATCCATCTCCAGCATCCACCAGTCTGGTACGTACAAGGACACCCTGGAATATGAACCCGAAACCTTCTCATGTGACTCCACTTGAATTACTGCTGTACTACTGCCCTGCCCCAAGATAGCTTATTATTGAAGTAAAACTGAATTTTCCCATTAGCATACTAAAAGCAACGATCAAATTAGTTAGAAATTGCCCTTTGGTGTTCTCTGAAGGGAGGTTTTAGCTCAAATGCCAACCTCTCAGTTCGGTGGGACAGGCACAGAAACAGACAAAAAAGGTAGAGAAAGGCAAAAAAGATGTTCAGAATCTTAATAATATGTTCTGAAAACAGCTCTTGGGACCACTTGGGGATAGGAAGTTGGTGGGAAAGAGAGAAAGTGAGCAAATTGAATGGTCACAAGTTTACAGTGTAAAGAAATTCTTTTATTCTTAGTGACTCGTCCTTGACCTATTAATGGAGAATGATGCTGATGTAAACACTAAAGTTTCAGCACAGGAAGTGATCATTCCAAAGCCACAGAGTAATATGTGACAAAAATTGATGATGAACTTGAGTCTTTGGATTTAGAGGAAGTCCCTTTTTCCATATTTCATAGCAGCTCTTCTCCAGCCTTTGACTTGAGAATATCAACCACCAAGAAAAGAAATAATATAAATTGTTTTGATTTGGGAGATTTCATTGAGTTAGCCAAATAATGAGCAAAAAAAAAATCTCTTCTTTTGCTTTCATAGTTCATTAAAAGCTTACAAAAATTAAATGGGTTCAAAGAATTAGTGACATCTCAGTACCTATTAAAATACTTAAAGAAGAATTCTTAGTGTAGAGACAATTAAAATTGTCCCCTATTTTTAAAATTAATGAATTGCAAACAAAATGACATAAAAAAGCCCAGTTCCATGTGACACAATATTAAATCTGAATTGACCAAGTCACTGAAATTTCTAAGAAAAGACAGTAGTGACTACATCAATTTGTCTGCTATCGGGTGGAGATTATAACTTCATCAAGCTCAAGTTTAGTTTTCACACTTTTAGGCATTATCTATTTTTTATGACTAGGAAAGTCATGTATAGCACATTTTTATCATTACATACCTTTGCCATACTCATTATAGCAGACACAGTAGTGAGTGCATCACTCATATTCTCATGGCTTAGCTCAGAAATTCCTAGTAGAGAGTTCCCCTACATGCAGCTGCTTTATGTAGCTCTCTATCCTTAAGCAGGTCTTTTGCCCATGGTGTGTCCTTGTACAGTGTGGATCAGTTCTCTTTGAGAGCAATTCCTAACCATTAAAGGATAGGAGTTGGTGGATAAACACATTGTGTTCTTTTCTTCTTTATGGGATAATTTAGAGGTATGTTCAGTCATTCAAGAGTTCTCAGTGGGGTTTTGGCTTTGTTGCTTTTAGCAGTAGCTCTATTATGAAAATACTTAGGAAAGCTAGTAAGCTTTTCTCCCTTCTTTCTTTACTCATTCACTGTTCCTGACAATATCCTCACCCTCAAAATAAAGTACACCCAAATCCTTGTCTCAGAGTCTGTCTTATTGAACCTAAATGAGGATAACCAGGTCTCAGTCCATCAGCTTTGTAACTCAGATATCCTACTATTGTAGATATTTTAAATGGTATTAGATTGTTCTGATAATTAAGAGAAATAGCATGGAAAAATTCTATACATTCATTGACTAAAACCTCAGTAAATTAAGGAAAGTGACAGGGAATGTACTATTTTCACCCATAGAAAAGATTTGTAGCATATAGGCAAAAATAGGGTGTTTACAATCTTAGTTGGAGAGAGAAAGTCATTAACTTTGAGTTACAACATCATAAAAGCACTATACATTTGAGTGAGGAGTAGACTCTAAAATATCTTCTAGAATGTGTTTTGTCTGTAAAAATAAAATTAAACTGACTTATTATCCTTTCATTAAAGTTTTGATAAAAAAGCCTTTTTATATTTCTAACTAGTAAGGGCTGGCAAACAGAAATGAAATTCTCAGCATTTTTGTTAGTTTTCTGTTGCTACTGTAACACATTATCTATCACAAGCTTGGTGTCTGGAACAACACACACACACATTGTCTTTGAGTTCTGTAGGTCAAGAATCTGTCATGGGCCTCTCCAGTCTCAAATCAGGTATTATCAAGACTGCATTCCTTTCTGGAGGCTCTAGGGAATAATCTGTTTCCATGGCTTTTCCAGTTTCTAGAGGTCACCCAAATTCTTTTTGTTAATGTCTTCTTCCCTAACCTTTCTATCAAGAACTGTTATATCACTGTTACCCCTCTTTAATCAGACATCTCTGATGGCTACAGTCAGGAAATCTGTACTTACAAGAAATTATATATTGGTGTAGTGGAGTGGGTGGCATGGGAGTTAAGGTCCTACATGGCCAACTAAAGTTCGAGTCCTAGACTTGATGGCTTGCTTTCTAACTTTCTCTCTTTCTTTTTCTGTGTGTGTGTGTTTCTGGTCAAATTAAAATAAATAAATGAATAAATAAAATTAAATAAACAATTCTTTTTTATTGGGGGGGGGAGATTTTCACTATAGGGCGTGTGCGCTCGCCAGACAGAGAGAGACATAGAGACAGAAAGCGAGAAATCACCCACCAGGGGCGATGGTCACACCCTAATCCCTTCTCCTCCATTCTCCTCTGGGGATCTTGGGCACACACGCACATGCGCCCGGCGTGAGTTTTAAGCCACTGGGTCCGGGATGCGAACCACGGTCGACTACGTGGGAGTCCAGCGACATAGCCATTACGCTAACTGCTGGTTCCCAACAATTCTTTTTTTTTTTTAAAAAAGTATTTTATAGGTTTACTTTCAAATTGAGGATCCCAATTCTTTATTTTTAACATTTTTAAAAATTGCAGTCTAATTAATATAGATGAAGGTAGGCAGACTAAACATATAGCTCAATAGAGTTTGGAAAAGTGAAAGTACCTGGGAACTACCACCCAGATCAAGAAATAAGACACTTTTAGTGTTTAACAGCTCTCTTTATGCCTTTCCTCACTCATTACTTCCTAACCTCTTAAGGAAACCACTATCTGATTTCTGTCATTATTGATTAGTTCTGCTTCATGATTTTATATAAACACAATCATATGTGTTATGGTTTAAGTGTGATTTCCCATAAAATTTATATCTTTAAATTTGTTTGCTATTGTGACATTATTAAGAATATGGAAACTTAAGTTCACATAAATGGATGGTATTAGAGGCAGGCCCAGGGCTTTTGAGAGATGATGAGAATGAGATAAGGTCATAAAGATGAAGTCCTTATAATCAAATGTAATGGCTTTATTAAAAGGCAGCAGAGATGAGAACTGACATGATCACATCCTCTAGCTGTGTGATGCTCTGTGTCACGTTAGGATTCTACAAAAGAGTACCCACAGAAAGAAGACCCTCATTAGATGTGGCCCCTTGACCATGGACTTCTATAACAGTGAACCAAATAAACCATTATTCTTTGTAAGGTAGTCAGTTGATGGTGTTCTTTTATTAGCAACAGAAAATGGACTAAATCAATATTGTTTACATTATTTTGTATCTTGCTTCTTTTACTCAGTTATTCTATTTGAGAGAGTTTCCCATTTTGTAGTGTGTGGCAGTGACTTATTCATTCTGTTATGAACACACCATAATTCATTTATTAATGGTATTGTAGACATTTGACTTGTTTCTCATTTTCAACTATTAAAATGATTGTTACTATCAATTTTCCAGTATCTCTTTTGATAATCAAATACATACATTTCTTTTGAACATGGACCTAGAAATGAAATCATGGAAGTTAAATATGCTTCTATTCAACTTTAGAAGATATTGATAAATAGTTTTCCAAGTGTTTGTACCACTTTATATACCAACCAATGATGAGCATCATGGTTTTTCTACATCCTTACAAACATTTTGTATGGTTAATCTTTTTAAAATTTCAACCAATCTGGTGATTATGTAGTAATACATCATTGTGAGTTGTTGTTGTTTTCCAGGAGATTTTTGCTGAAGGAGTCATGCTCTCACTGAAGACACAGAGAGAGAAAGTGAGAAATCAACCTCTTGGGGATGGCCACACCACAATACCTTTTCCTTTCAGGATTTTGGGCAGGCACATACACATGCCCAGTGTGAGTTTCATGCAGGACTTGAGCCATGGTCAGCTACATGGGAGTCCAGTGCCGTAATTACTGTGTCACCATTTGGTCCAAGTGAGTTCTTTTTAAGGAAGTATTTAATATGATATATAAATCCTAAGGTACAATACAATAAATTTTGTCAAACACTAAACTTGCTTTAAGTTTCCAAGTCATTTAATTGTAAATTTTTCTATCAAGAGGATTTGAAAGAATTAACTCTTATGGCTCAAGAGGGAAGTATGTATTGACTTTGTGCTTTTAAGCTCCTCCTTCCAGTGACAGGTATTTACAGGCCTGCGGGTATATTTAGGCATGCAATCTCGTTCTATGGGCCGTTGGAATGACCAACTTAGTATATGCCACCCAGCTCAAGGGCCCTTTCCCCACTTACCTGAGGGGTATTTTTCAAGAAAAGAAAAAAGAGCAATAGATTCTGAATCTCAGAAATACTACATGGCAGCCTGTCATCAAGAGAGCAAATCTGTTCCATGCCACACTCATATTGCTGATGTCACAGCACAAGCACTTGGTAAGAGTGAATCAAATAGCATTTATACGCTGCCTCTTACCTTCTCTTTGCTCTTGTAATAGCCATGTATGAATCATCTACAGGTATTTATGTTATGGCTAAAACACATTTTCCTCCATGCTCCTGACATACACAGGTCCTGGTGTTATAAACTCAGTTCCACTAAGGGAAATGTACCAGTACCTGTCATTTTCCTGCAGATAAAGGAGATGGAAAAAATTAAAACAAAATTAAAACAAACAGCTTGCAAAAAGATGGTGACCTGGATCTTCTCTGTCAAATGAAGCACCCTCAAATTTGACTTTAGTAGTACGTGGTTGTAATTTGTGGAGGGTGGGTGGTGTGACTATCTGGGTCTACTGAGCATAGGCAAATTATTTATTTCCATCTGTAAAATAGTGCAACAGCCCTCTAGGTATAGCATAAGGCTTATAAAAGCATTTCAAAATCTTTGTGGAAAAATGAGTTAAAGTACAAGTTCATTTTGTTGCAATTTTTTTTTTTGAAATTCATGTGCAGTGTTTTTTATAGTATGGATTTTGCATAAAGCTTTTGAAGATCCTTTGTATTTATGAAAACATTGAAATGCATATTGGACAAAAGTGTAGAGTCCCTCTTCTTTTTTGTAATCTACGAATATTGTTAGTAATGATGTGATGCTATTCATGGAGGTAAGAAGAAAGGTAAATCAATGATCACAAGCTTACATGTCTGATGTAAAGTCACCATTAAGAAGCCTCAACAGAAGTCATTGTGGCTTCACTTCTCCATGATCCTTATGGCATTGTTACCAAAGAGACCAGGAAAGGAGTCAGACATTGGCATGGATCATCTTATAAAGTAAGGTCTGATGTCCACACATCAGCTCTGCCATCCTTAAGCCATACTTTCAGGTTACTGTGCTGGTCTCATTTCCCTTGGAGTAAAAAAGAAAAGTCACTGAGCAGTGCCCATGAGAGGGTTATGGGCCGAATCTAGAAGTGACAAATATTGCTTTGTCTCAGTCCCATTGACTGCAACTCAGCCATGTGAGCAAATTACAAAAGAGGTTGGGAAATGCCCATCTGTATGTCCAGGAAGAAGGGAAGAATACAGATTCTTAGCCACAGATGGATTCTAGATTGATCCAGGGTTACCTGTCTTATGTTTTAAAGGACTATAATAAAAGCCAAAATGAAGAAGTAAGGTATGTAAAAATTAGAGGTTCTCAAAGATATTCTTAATTGATTTTAGTCCAGTTGCTTAAAATATATTTCTACAAATCTTCTTTTCTTCCTAAGAGGTTTTTGCTATAGGGCATGTGTGCTCGCCAGAGACAGAGAGACAGAGAGACAGAAAGTGAGAAATCACCACCCCCCCAGGGTGGGGTGGCCATGCTGCAATCCCTTCTCCTCCATTCTCCTCTTGGTATCTTGGGCACCCATGCACACACGCCCGGCGTGAGTTTAAGCCACCGAGTCTGGGACTTGAACTGTGGTCGACTATGTGGGAGTCCAGCGACATAGCCATTACGTTAACTGCTGGTCCCTACAAATCTTGAATTCATGAATGTTGTGAAAGACATTTGTGTAGCATGTCTCCCAATATACCAGGAAATTAATCTGGACTCCTAAATATGATTGGTTCAATTTATATCTCCACTGGGCCTGATCTGGTTTCAAAGATTCACCTGCTTTCAGACTTTTAAAGGATAAATCTATCCTAGGGTGACTGAACCCTAGAGTTAAATCTTGAGGTGATTCTGGGGTCTCAGGAAGAATACATTTTTATAAGTTTCCAAAGGCGTTTGCCTCAGCCTTTCTAATATTGACAACTAGAGGTTCAGCAATATGATCCTCAAAGGTGACAAACACAGGGCCTACTGGAGAGCTTAATCTCTAACCAAACTAATCATAAGTATGGCACACATAAATCACAGTCTACAATTTAGCTGTGCAGAATATAGAATGTTTTTAGAACTCAGTTTAATTATTATTTGTATGATAGAGATCTATCATGAGAGAGAGAAAAGCATCTTCAATATGGTTTCATCATGCCACAATACTCTTTCCAAAAAAACCAGCTCCTCATGATCCAAGGCATCCGCACATGTGCACAGCATATTTCCAAATCAACCCAGGGATCTGAACTCATGGTAGGCCATATGGCTTCCAATCTTGCAGGGCACTTGTATTACGCTGTGCAAGAGCAGCTCGACTAGGACTTAATTTTGAGAAAAATCTCCCTCTCTACTCTAGTCCAAGTGTTTGAAATCTCAGTCCATTGATCTAGTTATGACAAACTTTCATGAGATTAGGTTGCTCTGAAGAATGGTGCTGTCTTTGGTCATTGACATATGTTTCTAAGGATCTCACTTTGCCCTCCTGTCCTCTTCAACCCTAATGGATTTCTCTCTGCTTTCCCTATGCTTCATAGGGAGGCAAGAACATCGTTTTGTTTCCTCCTTTCAGACAAGGAATCAGGGATCCCTACAAGTCTGCTTATGGCCCCATCCATCTGGACTCCCTCTGTACCTGTTCTTTCTTGCCAGGCATTTGCTTCTTGTTAGGGGCATTATCTGAGAAGCAAGGTAAACCCTTTACTGCAACCACTCTCTCTTCCTCCATCCCAGCCAAACCTCTGCTCTCATTACTTCTCTTCGAATTGCCTTCCCCACAGTCTGGAAGTCTCTCTCTCTGGTGTTCCAGAAGAGTCCCTTTCTCATGAAACCTGCTGCTGTCACTCATGCACGTCTCTGTGCTCCCTTCAAGAACTTGGACTTTGGGGCACAAACATTTGGAAAAGGTTGCTATTATTTTTATTCCTCTGAATTTTGCTCTGTATCTTCCTCTCCTGGCTCAATAAGAATAAAGTAGGTTAATGGCAAAGGTAAAGAATGAAGGGGAGAGTGATAATGCCTATGAGTTAATAAATTTGAACGCCTATCCTACCTATCCTATAATGTACAAACACAAACACACAAAGAAAGCAAGCAAACATATTGTCCCACTATAGCATTTGAAATAGTTGTGGATAAGCTTGGCATTTCAAATTGCTTTCATTCAACCACACACACACACACACACACACACACACACACACACTGGGTTACACTGTAGATAATTTTGTGAGAAAACAATTTCACAAATCTTGGAACTAGGCAAGAGAAATTATGAAGTGTCTTTCCAGTTAAGGGCAGAACATTGTTTAGGGAACTATCAGGAAATTATCTAATATGACAGAAGTGTCCATCTTTTGATGCATTTTAGTTGCCTTACAATTCTGTACAGATAGAAGTTAGCAAAAAATTAACAGCAATGCTAATGATTCTTGTTTTGAATTAATGTAAATAAATTTTTGCTTGTAGGGTGTCTTTAAAAAGTTCACACAAAATGAATATTATGAAAAAACTATGAGTAGGTTTGTTTTTTTTCCATCAAAATAAACTTGTACTTTAACTTCCCTTCAATAAGCTTTTGAAGACCCCTCATATGCTTGTTTTTCAAATTCTCCTTTGACTAGTTTTTTTTTTTTTGAGAGAGATTTTTGCTATAGGGTGTGTGCGCTCACCAGACAGAGAGACACATAGAGACAGAAAGCAAGAAATCACCCCCCAGTGGGGATGGCCATGCCACAATCCCTTCTCCTCCATTCTCCTTTTGGGATCTTGGGCACGCACGTGAGTTTTAAGCCACTGGGTCCAGGACACGAACTGTGGTTGACTACATAGGAGTCCAGCGACATAGCCATTATGCTAACTGCTGGTCCCTTGACCTAGTATTTGTATATTAGTGTTGATTAGTTAGAAAGTTGAGTAAAATCTTTGACATGCATTCATGTTATATTTGTATAAAATTCAAGGTTTTACTTTTGAAGGATTATAATTTAGTCATTTGTAGTATGAATGGTCTCTTGATATCTTAACTGCCACTCTCATCTTCTCATTGACTCATGTTCCAGAAAATTTCTCAGCATATTTCTTTTAGTGTTCAGTATAATCTTCAAAATAATTAGCAATAATTAGTAATAAAATTTATTTACATGTTAAAACCTGAGGTGCAGGGATATTACCTGGAGCTGCAGTAATGCACTGCTCATGGATTCTGCCATGTTGACTGTGGTTCAAATCCTGAGCCCAGTTGGCAAGTGCCCGGGATCTGAAAGGCAGAAGGATAGGAGGAAGGAGATTGTGGCATGACTAAGGCCCCAGAAAAGCATTTCTTCTTTTGTGTACATGCATGTGCTTGGTCATGAATTTAAAAAAATTAAAAATCAAAAGAACAGAGACTGACCTCATAATCTAATGGTTATGGGAGCTGGATCAGTCTTACTATACTGTTTGATAATGGCTCCTGCAGCTTGGAAAATACACCAGACACAAGTGCATGCATGCCTGAAATCTTGACCAGTTGGAGAAATGGAGGAGAAGGGATTATGGCATGACCATATTACTTTAAACAGCTTGTGTCTCCACTGTGTTACTCTAGACAGTCTTGCTGCAAAAGTAAAAGTATCAAGGCCATCAGGAGGCTTGGTGGTTAAAGTGCTTGGTCCCACATTGCTGACTTCACAGTTGAGTCCTGAACCTGGCAGGCTGAAAAATATGCCAGGTGCATGTGCATGCATGCCCTAAATTCAGAGGGTAGAATGGAGGGGAAGGCTTTTTGACATGGCATTCCCTACTGGGGGTGACTTCTCACTTTCCCTCTCTCTCTGCCTCCTTTGCCTCTCTCTAGTGAGTGCATGTGTCCTATGACAAAAATTAAAAAATAAATAAAAGTATTGGAAGAATTATATCTGCTAACGTGGAGTATGCTCTTCATTTTAAGCTGTTTTAAGAAAATACAAGCTGTTAACTTTAGAGGTTTAAATTCAATGCAACATTGGCATCCCTACTGTACAGAGAAGGTAGTCCATAGGATGCTGAAAATGGGCATCAAAAGTATGACATAGTATATGGTATTTGAAAGGTTAAAATTAAAGAATTTAGTGAAGTAAGACATAGACATGTAAAATTTAAAAAAAGTCCCAGAAAATTAAAACAGTTAAGCAGTATTTTTTTTGAAAAATTAGTAGGTAAAATATCATAATTAGTAATTGGTGACCAAATGAATTATTCCTCTTCTTGGAGGGAAAAGAAAAACATAGATGACAATGTTTTATCTCAATGTGGTATTCAGATTCAAACTTGGTCAGCTTATCTTATTTTTCTTAAAAAAAATACATATTTTTCTTTTTTTGCCATACAGCACATGTGCTTGCCAGAGAGAGACAGAGAGAAGTAAAATGAGAAATTACTCCTCCTGGTCATGCAACAATCACTTCTCCTCATTGTTTTATCAGGATTTTTGGCATGCACATACATGCACTCTTTGTAATTTTCAAACTGTCAGATGATTTTCAAACTGCAGGGTCCAGGACACAATCAATAGTTGGCCATGTGGGAATCCAGCTGCTTTTAACCACCATGCCACCTACTGACCTCTTATTTTACTTTTATTAGCCTCTCCAAACCACAAGAAAGCAGTGATTAAAGCTAAATGGTGTCAACACTGGTGTACACATACGAATTCTTACTTTCTTCAGAATGGCTTGACTTCATTAATTCTTTTCTTGACTTGAACTTGTGATATATGAATATTTCTGCCCTGAGACCCATTCAGAACAAATGTGTTAAATCAGTAGAGCTAAGGACAGGACTAACAATGTAATTTGCAGACCGAATGTACAAAGAAAATGTGGACCCTTTGTTTAAACAAGAAACAGAACATTATCACACCAAATTTCTGGCAGAACTCCTCCAGTCCCAACTTTCAGAGGGTGAGCATCATCCTGACTTCTAACAGAATGAGTTAGCGTGGTCTCTTTTACATTAACGAGTTGCCACAGGATGCATTCTTTTGTGTCTGGCTTCTTTGGCTCAGTATTATTATTGTGAGATTTCTACATGTTGTTGTGTGTGATTACAATTTGTTTATTTTTTATTTCTGAATAATGTTCATTTTATAAAATCTTAATGTTTTACCAGTGGTATTATAGTAAAGTCTCTTTATTAATTAATTAATTATATTTATTTTTTTATATACATTTAATCACTTTGTTTAGCTTATAAAGTGAACATTTCAATATGTGAACAGGTAAACGTCTCTTTTCTCAAGTTGCATGTGCTAGGGTGGAGAGAATAACTACAAGACTTCAGAAAGTTTGTGGAAAATGTACTTAAAGTATACTTTTATTTTGGTGCAAGCAAATTGAAATACAAGCATAATATTTTTTATAATATGCATTTTTCAGGAACTTTTTGAATAAACCCCCATAAGTTTTGATATTTGAATATCAGTTGCCCATTAATCACAAGTTTAGTGCTGCCACATTTAATCAATTCATATTTTCTCCTGGTTATTTGTGTTTTTCTTTTTCTTTTTTTTTTTGTTCCCATGAGTGCACTAATGCACGTAACTTGAGCTGGTGACATGCCAAATACATATTAATATTAAACCTGTTTCTCTAGTTTTAGGAACCTGGCAACTTCCTTCATTCCATTTCTAAGTAACTGGTTTTTAGTTTTAGCCATGTTGCTTGGATGCTGTTCAGGAAGAAATCACATGTACATGACATGTGGAAAACACATAGAGCTGAATCACCATAAGATATGCATCAATTACACTTAGCTTGTTTTGAATAAAAAAAATGGTCATCAATTAATTTCTTGTAATGAATTTTTGGTTTCTGAGACTGTATTTTAATTAATGAACTAGTTAATATTTTTAAAGTTTGCTATAGAAGCCAGGCATGGTGGTGGAAGCACTGGATTTTGACATGATTGATCATGATTCGAGTCCCTGACCTGGTGACTTGAATATCATGCCAGGCACATGTGCATGCATGCCCCAAATCCTGACAGAAGAATGAAGAGGAAATTGTGGTGTGGCCATGCCCCCTGAGGGGTAATTTCTCACTTTCCCTTGCTCTGTTTCTCTCTGGAGAGTGCCCGTGCCCTATAGTAAAAACCTAAAAAAGAAAAAAAAGATTAGCTCACAGGAGAGAAGAGAAGGATGAACCTCTCAGGAGTGATGAACATACTGAAATCCCTTCTCCTCCATATTTTCTTGAGATTTTGGACATGTATGCAGATAGGGTTAGTGTGTTTTTCAAGTTACCAGGTCCAGGACTCAAGCCATGGAGTTGGCCATGTGGGATGCAGATGCCTTAACCACCATGCCAAAAGTGGTGAGGAATCTCTTTCCCACAATAGATGTTCTCAGCACTTTATTGACCTTTATTGAAAACTAACTGGCTATATATGTATTATGTATAATATAAATGTATATTGTGTAATATATATATATATGATACATAATATAGATAATGTAATATATAATATATATATACTTAAGTATATATATTTATT
>NW_006159565.1:9022455-9045024 GCF_000334495.1 Tupaia belangeri chinensis
ATAATATATATACTTAATATATATATATACTTAAGTGTATATATATATACTTAATATATATATAAAGTATATATATTATATATTACATTATCATATATATATATATATATCATCCTGGGCTGGAAGATCTGGGACCTGAACGGTGAAGGGTGTGTGTGTGTGTGTGTGTGTGTGTGTGTGTGTGCCAAAAGCCCTGATAAGAGGCTCTCTGTACTACTCCATTGGTTTACGTGTCTGTCCTTTTGCAAACACAATACCATTTTTATTACTGTGACTTTATAATACATTTAAAAATCTGGTAGTATAATGCCTCCATTTCCATTCTTTTTGCTCAGAATTGCACTGGCTATTCAGGATCTTTCATAATTCTGTACAAATTTAGATTTTTTTCCTTTTTCTGTGAAGAATGTCATTGGTATTTTGGTAGGTACTGCACTGAATCTGTAACTGCTTTTTAGCAATACAGATATTTTAATAATATTGATTCTTCTAATCCATAAATATGAGATGTTTTCCCATTATTTGTGGTGTGTCTTCTTCAATTTATTTCACCAGTGGTTTAAAGTTTTTATTACAGAAATGTTCTTCCTGGTTAAATTTATTCCTAGGTATTTTAGTATTTTATTTAATCTGCAGCTATTGTAAATGAGATTGCTTTTTATTTTCTTTTCAGTTATTTCATTACTCATGTATAAAAAGGCTACAAATTATTTGTTAACTTTGTATTCTGCAATTTGAAAAGCCCAGTACAACATGGTTTCACTGCTGAATTCCATAATATCCTTTAAAAAGATGGGACCAGCAGTTGGCGTAATGACTACATTGCTAGACTCCCATGTAGTCGACTGCGGTTCGAGTCTCAGACCTAGTGGCTTAAATTCACGCTGGGTATGTGTGCATGCATGCCCAAGATCCCGAGAAGAGAATGGAGGAGAAGGGATTGTGGTGTGGCCATCCTCCCTGGGGGGTGATTTCTTGCTTTCTGTCTCCCTGTCTCTCTCTGTCTTTCTGGTGAATGCAAGCGCCCTATAGCAAAAAGCTCTCAAAACAAAACAAAACAAAACAAAGACAAAAACTAATTCCAATGTTCCTCAAACCAGTCTAAAAAATAGAAGGGGAAGAAACCCCCACTAATTAATTGTATGAGCACAGCTCTCATATTAAAACAAAATCACAGCAAGAAAACTGTAAGACCAGCAGGCCATGAAGTAGTTAAGGTGTTGAACTGCCACATGTCTGACTGCAATTCAAGTCCTTGATTTGGAAGTTTGAAACTCACAGGCACAGGTGTGTTCATGTCCAAAATCCTCAGAGGAGAATACAGGAGAAAGGATTGTAGTGTAGCCAGCCTCCTCGGTTGCAGTTTCTTACTTTCTCTCTTTCTGTCTCTACAGTGAGCACACATGCCCTATAGAAAAACTCTTGCTCTCGTTAAAAAAGAAAAGGAAAGAAAACTACAAATTTTCCTAATGAACAAAAACAAAAATGCTGAACAAAACATTAGCAAATAAACTCTAGTAGCACATCAAACAAATTATACACTGTGACCAAATAGATTTTATCCCAGGAATGCAAAAATAGTTCAACATATGCAAATCCATAAATGTAATGTACCTTATTAACAAAATGAAGGACAAAAATCAGATGACCATCTCTATAGATGAGAAAAGAACTTTCTACAAAATACAACATCCTTTTGTGATAAAAATGCTGAACAAATTAAGTATAGAAGGAATATACTTCAATTCAATAAAGGCCATATGTGATGAATGCACAGCCAACATAATAATGAATTGGGAAAAGTTGAAAACTTTCCCTGTAAGAATTGGAACAAGACAAAAGATGCTCACTTTTACTATCTTATTTCACATAGTGCTGGAAATCCTAGCCAGCACAATAAGACACAAGGAAGAAATAAAGGGCATCTAAACTGGAAAGGAAGAAGTTAAGTTGTCTTCAGACACTATGATCTTATTTATAGGAAACCCTAAGAATCCACACACACACACACAAAATTAGAACTGATAAATAAATTCAGGATAGTAATATCGTTAACATATAATCCACATATTATATAACTCACTTCTTTGAAGTATGCAATTCAATCGTTTTTAGTATCTGCATAGATTTGTTCAGCTCTCACTGTTACCAAATTTAGGGCATTTTATCACCCCAGTAGGATACCCAATACCCATTAGTAGTCATTCCCTTTTTGCTCGCTTTTCTTCTCCCCTATTACCTAGACAATCACTGATTTTCTTTTTATTTTTTCTTATCCTTGATATTTTACATAAATGAAGTCATATAATATATAGTATTTGTGTTGTTGACTTCTTTCACTCTTGAGGTTCATCTGTATTATAGCATGTATCAGTACTTCATTCTTTTGTATGGTTAAATGATAACATGTGTAGATACACTACATTTTGCTTACCTATTTATCAATTGATGGGTCTCTGGGTTATTTTTACCTCTTGTTTCTACCTTTCATAATAGATTTGGGTTTTATAAATAACTTAAAAATGTGGAAATATGACTTGACTTTTTGGGTATATACCTAGGCATAGAATTATTAGGTCACACAGTAACTTTATGTTTGATATTTTTAGGAACTGCCAAAGTGTTCTTCAAAGGAACTGAAGGTCCTACCAGCAACGTATCAAGGATCCCATTTATTCATATCTTTAATAATACTTATTATCTATCTGTTTGATTATAGCCATCCTAGTGGGTATGAGGTGGTATCTATTATTTTTTTTTATTTGCATTTATCTGATGGCTAATGATATTGAACATCTTTCCAATTGTTTCTTAGCCATTCTTATGTCTTACTTGGAGAAATGTCTATTCAGATCCTTTACCTATTTTTAGTTGGGTTATTTTGTCTGTTCATTATTAAATTATAATAGTTTGTTTTTAAATTCTAGATCCAGAATATGTTTTAGATTCTATAGATAAATCCTTTATGAGATATGTGATTTGAAAATTTTTTATTCTCATTCTGTAGACTGTGTTTTTCCTTTTCTGGTGGTATCCTTTGAAGCACAAAAGTTTTTAACTATGATAAAATCCAACTTATTTGTTTTTCATTTACTATTTTTAGGTTTATTTATTTATTCTATGAAGAGAGAAAAACACAGAGAGAGAGAGCTATGGCATCCCCAAGAAGATCTCAATGCTGCAATTCATTCTAGCCTCGGCCAGCCCAGATCACGGGCATGCACATGCCCAGCATACTTAACAGAGGTTTCTGGATGTAAACCAGCAAGCTTCCCATGTGCATTTGTCTTTCAGAATATTTCATTTTGCTGCTGTTCCATGATTCAGCCCATTTTTCTCTTGTCATTTTTACTTTTGATGCCACAGAGCTTTAGTTTTGTTTTAATTGCCAGTGAGCATGTGTGCTCATCAGAGAGCAAGAGAGGGAGAAAATATTCTCTGGGGGGCGTGGTCCCTCTCCAATCCCTTTTCTCCATTTCTTCAACCTGTCAGGATTTGGGGCACAAAACCACATGTTACTAACATGTTTTCCAAGATTCTTGAACCAGGATTCAAATCCCTGTTGGTTGTGTGGAATCTGGCTCTCAATGTATAGCACTGAATCATATCTCTATGAGACCGGCCCTAAAGTTTATTCTTTAATAAGCTTCCAAAGCATTTTTGAATTGTTAATGCTTAAAATTGTATTGTATTTTTCCCTTGGAATTTGTTATATTTAATGCAATTTTAGGAAAAAAATAAAATGGCAAACCGTTGGGTGATTTTCTATGTATTTTTGGAGGTTGGAATTCAAACTTGTCATTTGGGGCTCGTCTAGATAAAAAAAAATCTTTTTAGAAGTAAATTTTTGTTTAAGAAACAAAATAAAGGTGCTCAGGAGACAAATGACCTTTGAATCAACCACAGGATAAAATGTTTGGTAACTGATTAGCGTCTGATTATTACGGCAGCCAGATGAGAAGATCCTAAAATAATCAATCTAATAATAGGCACTCACTGATCTTGGGTCCTAGTCTGGACAAAGCTTTGTCGGAGGATGACAAGTAGTATGGGACAAGCTGTACTCTGTTTAGAATCTTTAGATGAAAGAGACATACCTGAAGACAATGTATGAACAATCTTTCTAATATCCAGAGTATCCATTTTTTCTTCAAGTAAGTCCTCTACCAATATTTATACAATTTTCTAAAAGATAATATAGAATCAGGGAATAAATGCAGTCTGAACTAACACAGTGTTACTTTAGGTAAGTCACTTCAGCTTTCTAAGCTTCAGTTTATTCATCTGTAAATGAGATGTAGCAATACTTAGCTCAAGGGTTGTAAGGAAGGGCAGCAGGGAGGAGTGGTTCAGAACAAGTTTTGAAATTAAAAAAGAACTAGATGGACATTTAGTAGTTGTGTGTTCTTAGATAAGTCCTTGTTTGTAAAACTATTTTTTTTTTTTTGAGAGAGATTTTCGCTATAGGGTCCGTGTGCTCGCCAGACAGACAGAGAGTGACATAGAGACAGAAAGAGAGAAATCACCCCCCAGGGGGGATGGTCACGCCGCAATCCCTTCTCCTCCATTCTCTTCCCAGGATCTTGGGCACACACGCACACGCGCCCAGCATGAGTTTTAAGCCACCGGGTCCAGGACGCGAACCGCGGTCGACTACATGGGAGTCCAGCGACATAGCCATTACACTAACTGCTGGTTCCCTGTAAAACCTATTTGATGAGATTATTGCATGGATTATTTTAAATGAGGCAATACCTACAAAGGCTGAATACAGGAAGTTCTTTTAGGTGAAGAGAGTGGCGGTACAAAGCAGGCAAGTGTGTAGTTCTCCCACAATGGGTTTGTGGGGAGTGACAATAACGGGGCTCAGAACACTTTGGAAAGGATGAAAACAGAAAAACCTGGCCTCCTGGGAAGTCAGCAAGGGACTTTTATTAATCTATATCTACTTTGACCTTGTCTCAGACTAGAGAGAAGGAAAGCTCCTATGTTGGAAAACCCCTAGGGTAACTCAGAGGCCTAGGTTTAATTCTAGTACTGCCTCCAGCGAGCTGTGTGTTTTAAATCAGTCATGTAAATCCCACCCCTTGGCTTTGTCACTGAGTAAATTTATCCCAACAAATATTTTAAGTTCCAAATTGGTAGATCTTGTGTTTTTTTTTTTTTTTCAATTTTATTTTATTATCATAATCTCTTTTATATTACATTGAGTCACATATATCTTTACAGTGTATTACATTTCTTTTTCAAGCAGGATTACCATGCATATCAGTCAAGACAAAGATATTACTATCCACATGATCATCATCAAATAGTTTTTGATCATTTTTTCAGGTTATTATTATTATTTATTCTCTATTTTAACTGATTGAATGATCACTCTATATCATTTGGTTTGTAAACCCAACATGAAATTTACCCAACTTTTCAGACCAGTCCAGTTGAGAGTACTGTACATAGTATCATCAACAGGTAATAAACCATTTCTGTGTTTCACTAATGTCATGCCTCTTATTTGTTCTCTTGCTATCCTTCTCTATACTCTTACCTTCTCCTTCTCTGTTCCACGCTGTCTTCAGCATCCATAACTATTTTCACTGCTTTTATGTCCTCCAATATTTTGATCTCTACCATAAAGTACGGACCATTGATATATATTAAGTGGATACATACAGTATCTTTCTTTCATATCTTGGCTTGCTTCACTCAGTAATAGATCCTCCATGTTTGACCATATTCTATCAAATGCTAGGGTCTTGATTTTTATAACTGAATAGTGTTCTGTAGAGTATATGAGCCACAGTTTTTCCATCCATTCATCTGTTTGTGGAAATTTGGGTTGGTTCCACGTATTAGCAATTGTGACTAATGCTGCAATAAACATGGATGTGCAAGCGCTTTTCTGACTGAGCATTCTCCTGTCCTTTGGGTAGATACCCAGAAGTGGGATTGCTAGATCAAATGGTAGTTCTATTTTTAGATCTTTCAGGAACTTCCATATTGTTTTCCACAGTGGCTGAACCAGTTTTCATTCCCACCAACAGTGTAGGAGAGGTCCCCTTTCACACATCCCCTCCAACACTTACCGCTATTTTTAATCTTTGCCATTTTGACAGGGGTTAGGTGGTATCTCATTGTGGTTTTAATCTGCATCTCCCTTATGATGAGGGATGTTGAGCATTTCCTCATACGTTTTTTTGGCTGTTTATATGTATTCCTTAGAGATATTTTTGTTCAGCTTATTTTCCCATCTTTTAATTGGGTTAATCTTTTTTTTTTTTTTTCTTTAAGTCACTTGAGTTTTCTGTGTATTCTGGTTATCAGTGCCTTATCTGAGGCATAGTTTACAAAAATATTCTCCCATTCTAAGGGTAGCCAGTTCACAGTAATTACTGTGTCTTTTGCTGTGCAGAAACTTCTTGGTCTGAAATAATACCACTTATCTATTTTTAGGGATTATCACCTGTGCTTTGAGAGTCTTATTTAAGAAGTCTTTGCCTAACTCAATGTCTTTTAGAGTTTCCCCAGTGTTTTCCATTAGTAGTTTTATAGTTTGAGGTCTTAGGTTCAGATCTTTAATCCATTTTGAGTTGATTTTTGTTAATGGTGAAAGATGGGATTTCAGTTTTATCTTTCTGCAGGTGGATACCCAGTTTTTCCAGCATCATTTAATAAAGAGGTTTTTCTTTACCAATGGATTGACTTGTATCCTTTGTCAAAAATCAGTTGACTGTAGGCTTTGGGGTTTATTCCTGGGGTCTCTATTCTAGTCCATTGGTCCAACTGTCTGGTTTTGTGCCAATATCATGCTGTTTTGATTATCACAGCTTTATAATATATCTTGGGGTCAGAGAGTGATATGCTACACACTCTGCTCTTGCACAGAATTGCTTTGGCAACTTGAGCTCTTTTATGATTCCAGACAAATTATATGATTGTCTTCTCTAGATCTGTGAAGAATGTCTCTGATATTGTTTATTGGAATTGCATTAAATATGTAAATTAATTTGGGTAGAATTGTCATTTTGATTATGCTAATTCTTTCAATCCAGGAACATGGAATGTCCTTCCACTTTTTTATGTTGTTTTCAATATATTTTTTGCGATTTTCATAGTTTTCTTTGTAAAGGTCTTTGAATTCCTTAGTTAGGTTTATCCCTAGGTATCTTGTACATTTTATGTTTATGGTAAAAGGGATTCCTTTCTTCAGCTCTATTTCATTCAACTTGTTCATAATAGAAATGCTATAGATTTTTGGATGTTGATTTTGTATCCTGCCACTTTACTGTATTCATTTATTACTTCGAGAAGTTTTTTCATGGAAACATTTGGGTCTTTTAAGTATATCATCAAGTCATCTGGAAATAGAGATATTTTCAGCTCTTCTTTGCGTATTTGAATGCCTTTTATATTGTTCTCTTTTTTTGATTGCATTGGCTAAGACTTCAAGAACTGTATTAAAAAGTAGTGGAGAAACTGGGTAGCCTTGTCTAGCACCAGTTCTCAGTGGAAAAGCTTTTAGCTTTTCCCCATTCAGTATAATGTTAGCTATAGTTTTCTTTTTAATATATGGCTTTTATTGTGTTTAGAAATGACCCTTTTATACCAATCTTCACAAGAGCCTTAGTCATGAAAGGATGTTGTGCTTTCTCTGCATCAATTGAAATGATGATATGGTTTGTATCTTTCTTTCTGTTAATATGGTGTATTATATTTATGGTCCTGTGTATGTTGAACCACCCTTGCATCCCTGGGATAAAGCCTACCTGGTCGTGATGAATAATCTTTGTTACATGTTACTGGATCTGATTTGCAAGTATCTTGTTGAGAATTTTTGCATCTATATTCATCAGAGATATTGATCTGTAGTTTTCCTTTTTTAGGCAAGTCCTTATCTGTTTTGGGAATGAGGTTTATGCAGGCTTCATAAAATTAATTTGGAAGGTTTCCTTCCTTTTAAACCTTTAGAAATAATTTGAATAAGATAGGGGTTAACTCTTCCTTAAAAGTTTTGTAGACTTCAGAAGTAAAGCCATCCAGACCTGGGTTTTTCTTTGTTGGGAGGTTATTTATTAGTGATTCAATCTCATGGCTTATTATGGATCTATTAAGGTTTTCTATGTCCTCTTGATTAAATTTTAGTAGAATATATGCATCCAGGAATTTGTCCATCTCTTCCATGTTCTCTTGCTTATTGGCGTATAGTCACTTATCGTATTCTTTAATGATGTTTTTGTATTTCTATTGTGTTTGTTGTAATGTTGCTTGTTTCATCCATATTTGATTTATCTGTTTTTTTTTTCTTTCTTCTTCTTTATCAGTCTAGCTAATGGTGTGCTGATCTTGCTAATCTTTTAAAGAACCAACTTTTACTTTCATTTATTTTCTGTATAGTTCGTTTATTTTCTATTTCATCTATTTCTGCTCGAATCTTTAGGATTTCTTTACACCTGACATTTGTTGTTGTTGTTTATCCAATTCTCTAAGACATGATGTTAGGTTGTCTATTTGCCACCTTTCCATCTTTTTCTTATGTGCACTAATTGCTATGAATTTCTCTTTTATGACTACTTTTGTAGTGTCCCATAGATTATGGAAACTTGTGTACTCACTATCATTTGTTTCCATATTTTTTAAAATTTTAGACTTAATTTCTTTAGTAGTTAAGTCATTCAGAAGTAGGTTGTTTAGTTTCCATGTGTTTGTGTATTCTTGAGGGTGTTCCTTGAAATTAATCTTGAGTTTAATTCCATCATGGTCAGAGAAGATACTGGATATAGTTTCTATGCCTTTGAATCTGTAAAGTCTTTATTTGTGTCCTATAATTTGGTCAATATTTGAAAAGGTTCCATGCCAGAGTGAGAAAAATGTATATTTTGTTGTCTTAGGGTGGAAAGCTATAGATGTCTTTCAAGTCCATTCAATTTATAATATCAATTAGGTCTTGCATTGCTCTATTTTTTGTATAGAATATCTGGAAAGGAGATAAAGTGGTGTTTAGATCCCCAACAACTATCGTGTTGCACCCTCTCTCTCCTTTTAGCTCCAGCAGTTTTCCTTCATGTATTTAGGTGCTCCTGAGTTGAGTGCATAGATATTTATAAGCATTAGGTCTTGCTGAATTAACCCATTCACTATTATATAATGCCTTTGTCACTTCTTACAGTCTTTGTCTTGAAGCCTATTTTGTCTGAAATCAGTATCACAACTCCAGCCCTTTTTTGACTTCCATTTGCATGGAATATCTTTTTTCCAGCCTTTCACTTTTAGTCTATGTATGTCTTTATCCCTAAGGTATGTTTCTTGTAGGCAACAGATAGAGTATTTCTGTTTTTATAATCCATTCAGCCAGTTTGTGTCTCTTAATTGGAGAATTTAATCCATTAACATTTCAATGTTATCGATATTTCTGGATCTGTTTCTATCATTAAGTGAAGCATTTTCTTGGATGTTTTTTATTCTCTTATAAGTCTGACTTTTTAGTTTTCCTGGTATAGAAGTCCCTTCAGAACCTTTGAAGAGCTAGTCTGGAGTTAGTAAATTCTTTCAAGTTTTGTTAATCCGAGAATGTTTTTATCTTTTTTCCCCCCATATGAAGGATAATGTTGCTAGGTATAATATTCTTGGTTGAAATTGTTTTTCATTTAACACTTTGACTATATTTTCCCATTCTTTCCTTGCCTGCATTGTTTCCAATGAGAGGTCCGATGTTAGCCTGATGGGTTAACCTTTGTAAGTAACTTGAAGTTTCCCTCTTGACAGTCTGAGTAGCTTGTCTTTGTGGTTTTGGTCAATCTGGCTAAGATGTGCCTTGGAGAGGATCTTCTTGGGTTGATTCTATTTGGGGTCCTATGTATTTCTCAGGTTTGGATATTTGAATGCCTCTCTAGGTTTGGAAAGTTTTCTTCCAGGATTTCATGAAATAAATTATCAATGCCTTTATTATTTTCTTCCTCTTCTGGGGTACCAATGATCAATTATCTGGATGTTTGGGTGCTTGATGGAATCTAGTATTTTTTGTATATTATCCTCATTTTTCTGGTTGTTCCCTCAGTCTTCTTGATACTTTTTTCTAGGTCAGAGGTGGTTTTTTTTTTTTTTTTTAAACATTTGAGAGTCAATCTTCTGTGTGATCTAATCTACTTTTTCTTTTTTTTTGAGAGGTTTTTGCTATAGGACCTATGCATTCACCAGAAAGACAGAGAGAGACAGAAAGACAGAAGGCCAGAAATCCCCTCCCCACCCCCAGGGGGGATGGCCACTGGCCACGCCACAATTCCTTCTCCATTCTTCTCTCAGGATCTTGGGCACACACGCACACATACCTGGTGTGAGTTTAAGCCACAGGATCCGGGACTCGAACTGTGGTTGACTACATGGGAGTCCAACAACATAGCCATTAAGTCAACTGCTGGTCCCAATCTAATCTACTTTTAATACTTTTTGAAGGAGGTTTTAATTTTCTGTATCACATTCTTCACCCCTAACAGTTTCTTTTGATTCTTTTTTTATGGTGTCTATTTCTTCTTTCAAATCGTGAAAGGGCTTCCTCATCTCCTGGAGCTCATTGTCTCTTTTATCTTGTGTTTCAATTAGTTTGCTCACTACAAGTATTCTGAATTGCTTATCCAACATGTCCAGGACTTCCATTGTGTTGTCTGCAGGTGATGTGGAATTTATCTTTTCCCTTCGGGGAGAGACATTTTGTTGGTTGCTCATATTTCTGTGCCTCTGCAATTGTTCCTAGTCATCAGGTGATTTATACATTCTTTCCTAAATATTCAATGTATCTGTGAGTGTCAAAGAAGTGCAGGAGTAGAAAATTTGCAATCTCTCTTCTGCTCTGCCTCCTTGTTGTTCACCAGTACCCGGCACTGTTGTCACTAGTCCTGGGTAACCCAAAGTCCTCCCTACTTCTAAAGAACAGGTGCGCCTCAAACTGAGTTTTCACCTCAGGAGCAAAGAAAAGATAGCAGACATATCATGTGCTATCCAAAACACCAAAGTCTTGAGAGTTCAAAGGCGAGTGGGAAGAAGATGAGCCACAGGTCCAGGTCTTTAGGCCCTACAGCCACAGGCAACCTGGCCTCTGGCAAGACTGCTTGCTTGAACCTGTCTCCAGATGGGTTGAGGAGGGGTGCAAGTTCATCGAAAATCCCAAGGCACAAGTGGGGGAGGGATGAACCATGGGTCCCCACTGGCCATTAGGTCTTGCAGCCATAGGCAGCCTCCAAATTGGTATATCTTGTTTTTGTAATAGTACCTTTGTCAGATTGCTGCTGAACATTAGGAAAAAAAAGAACATTTGGTTGTTTTGTACTGGGGTTAATTTTCTAACACCCAAAGGTTTGGTGGTTTGAAACACCTTTTATGGCTTATGTGGCAAAATGTGTGAGCATTAATAAACATCCAATTTCAAACAAAATATGCTTGGCAAAGTGTTTCAGACTATGTATGTGTCTTCCTCTACTTCAACTACATTCCCATGAAATTTCCTCAATATACTTCTTGAATATTTATTGACATATAGCAGACATAAAGTGCTCAAACTTCACGTGTTGTTCTCTTGATTTTCATAAACTGGGAATATCTCAGTGTTCCATTTCCTAAGTCAAGAAACGGAAAATGACTAGGACCTCAGAACCTACTTGCTTCCTCTTCGAGTCACTACCTTCCTTCCTCCAGGACAACCACTTGTTTCTAGTAAAATGGAATAGTTTTGTTGTTGTTTTCTTGGGTTTTACTTTAGTTTTTTTTTTTTTTCTTCCTATATAGGGTGTGTGTACTTACTGGAGAGAGACAGGGCATGGGAAAGTAAGAAATCACTCCCCCCACCCCCTTCAAGGGGACAGCCACACCACAATTCCTTTTCCTAAAATGGAGTAGGTTTGTTTTTAGAATTTTTTTTTTGCTATAGGGCTGTGTTGCCAGAGAGAAATAGTGAAAGGGAAAATGAAAAATCACCCCCCCATCCCCATGGGAATAGCCACCACTACAATCCCTTCTCTCCCATTCTCCTGGGATCTTAGACACACTTGTACACATGCACACATGACTTGTGTGATTTTCAAGTGCTAGGTCTAGGGTCAGATCTGCATTTGGCCACATGGGAGTCCAGCACCATAACTACCATACCACCTGAAAAATGGGGGTTGGATTCTACAGGGCCAACAGCACAGTTCAACTTCCAGACCGAGTGGCTTGAAAGTCACCCTGGGGAACCAGGAGATGGCATAGTGATTATGTTATTGGACTCCCACATGGCTGACCATGGTTCAAATCCCAGATGTGGTGGCTTAAAACTCATGCTGTTGTATTCAAATCAGCAAGAGAAAAAGAGAGCATTCAGTTTTAGCTAAATTAAAGGAGTCTTTATTAGCTGGTGACTGTGAGAGGACTAAGTCACTCCTAAACCTCACAGCCCCAAAGCAGAGTGGAGGAAGGTTTATAAAGGCAAAACCCACAAACCTAAAAAACTACAAGCCTTTGAGTTATGCAATAGTAGTTTACAAAAGCCAAAGAAGTGAGTCGTCAGGAAGGACAGTTATAATTGGCAAAATCTGCTGGTAATATTATTCAATGAGGAGGACAGATATAGATGGCAGTGTACATATGCTGGTGATAAACATTCAGTGAGGAATTTTCAGGAGGCACATATGGGTCAGGTCACGGGGAAGGAAAATGGTGGCAGAGTCATATTCAAAATAGAGATGTTCATGCTTCATTGCCAGATGTGTGTACGTGCATGCCCAAGATCCCAGAAGGAGAATGGTTAAGAGATTGTCATGTGGCCGTCCCCTCTGGGGGATGATTTCTCACTTTATCTCTCTGTGTCTCTCTCTGTGTCTCCAGTGAGCATACACGCCCTAAGGCAAAAACCTCTTAAAAAAAGAAAAAGAAAAAAAGAAAATCACATCAAGCGGGTGTATATATGTGCCCAAAGTCTATAGAGGACACTGAAGGAGAAGGGATTTTAGTGTGGCCATCCAGTTTGGTGGGCGATTTCTTACTTTCCCTCTGTCTCTCTTTGCCCCCACATGCACCTTATAGCAAGCAAGCAAACAAACAAAAAGTTGAGAAACTCGGGACCAGCAGTTAGCACAATGTCTATGTCGCTGGACTCCCATGTAGTTGACCGTGGTTCATGTCCTGGTGGCTTGAACTCACGCCCGACGCATGTGCGGGTGTACCCAAGATCCTAAGAGGAGAATGGAGGAAAAGGGATTGTAGTGTGGCCATCCCTCCCCCCACCCCGGGGGGCGATTTCTGGCTTTTTCTCTCTGTCTTTTTGGCGAGCGCATGCACCCTACAGCAAAAATCTCTCAAAAAAAAAAAAAAAGTTGAGAAACTCATTTCAAATAATGATTGCTGGGTCTTTATTTAGAGGTCTTTAAATGTAATTCAGAAGTATAATTTCTTTTTTGTCCTAGTATCTAGACACAGCACATTTGGAAAGTAATTTGGCAGTATGTCTCAGGATCTAGTGACATGTTCATACCATTTCGCTCTTGGAAAAGTATCCAAAGAAACATCAGCTCAAAAAAGTATTACTTTGTATTCATGATTATTTTCACTTCACATTTATTTGTAACAATAAGAATGTAACCCAGACATTCCTCAATAGGTGAGTGATTAATTTATAGATAGAAACCAGGAAACATTAAGCAGCTATTCAAAGGGAAGTGCTTGTTTTGTAATGTTTGGCTAAAAAAAAAAGTACAAATTTGCAGTTTGCTAGACCCACATATTTATAAAGTTCAATCACATATGGGCAAGAACTGAAAGGATGTTGGGCTGCTTTTGATATATATCAACTTAAAATTGTTATTGTAATAAAATTCTTATGAACAAAATAAGAACAGGTAAGCTTTTCTATCTAAAATAAAGAACGCTTTATAACAGTTTAGTCAGGACTTTTAGAATACAAAGGAACAAGAGAATTGCAAATCTTTTATTTTTAAAATCTGAAAGTCAACTGGCAGCTATTACAATGACAAAAAGTTAAAATATAGACACCATCAATGCTGGCAATGATTCAAGGAAATAGGCACTTTCAGAGTTGATGTGTATAAGAATTGCTACAGAAGTTGGAAAGTGAACAAGAATTAACAGGTAAAATGAAAATACTTGTGTACTCTGACCTAACAATCTTGCCTTTGGGACTCTGTTTCATGTCAATAACAAACAGTACCCAAACTCAAGGATGTATGCATCACATGCATCAGTTTGTCATGTTGTTTGTAGTGGAAAAATGAACAGCCACAAAACAAAAACAAAAATACTTATACATGGCCTAAATGTCTATCAGCTATGCTATGATTGGATGAACTGTGGTACATTTGTAGAAGGAAATATTTTGCAGGTATGTTAAAGAATGACTTTGGAGCTTGCCCCAAATCTCAACAGAATAGACAAATGGAGAAGGGATTGGGTCATGACCACATTCCTTTTGGAGTATTTTTCTCCCTCTCTGTCTCTCTGCCTTTCTCTGGCAAGTGCATGTGTCCTTAAACAATTAAAAACAAAGATAAAACTTTTCAAAGGTCAATGTTTTCCTAATAAGTTGAAAAATGAACAAATCCTCTGACAAAATAAACTGCTAAATATGGAATTATTAATAATGAGGTTATTTCACTTAATATCAAATGGCATATGAATCTACTAATAATTCATTTGTGTAATTTCATGAAGAATCTAAACACTTATAAAAATGTAAAACCAATTAAGGCTATTCTGTTTATAGAATGCTAACATGAAAACTATTTTTTTGTATAATTTTTTTAAAGACAGAATTGTAGAGCACCTTTCATCTTTTTTTGGTAAATGTATCATTTTCCTATATGTTGTTCAAGAAAAACTTTGTCAAATAAAGTAAAAGGAGAACTGTCTCTTGGCTTCTGACACCTACACATAGCTAAGTCTTACTTATGGTTAGTAAAATGGTGACATCCTATTTTGCTGTTTACTTTGAATGGGGTGGGGCAGAAACTCAAACCAGCACCCAGATGTGGCTACTAGTAGTCTCCGATTATTAACCTTGTTCACACCTGCCCAACTTGCTTTTTCGGAGGGGTGGAGCTCTCATCAATCTTGTCCCCAGAAACCAGCTGCTTCATGGTGACAGATGAGATAAAAGTTCTTGGTTCTCAGTAAATACAACACGGAAGCCATAAAGACAACAGAGGTAACACTGAGATGTATAGAAATTGTGTGCCAGATGCTTGGTGTCTTTCACAGGCCAAGATCCTAAGATTCACATGCTTGTCTTGCCAAAAGATCTCCGGAGAAAGTACCTCTCATAATCAGCCAAGGTGATGATGGCACGTCTTTGATACGTAAGAGAAATCAGTACCGACAGACAGAAATATGGTTAGCATTTTTAAAAATTGTGGTAAAAACCATAAAACATGAAATCTATCCTCTTAACACAATCCTAAGTGTATTAGTCAATCAACTTTTTTCCCTACCTACTCTTCTTTTTCTTGTTCACTATTCAGGTGAGAAAGATGACGTGTGATTTCACCTCTGTATCCTCCGAATCATAGGGCAAGGACCTATTGTCTGTAATGAGGTGTCTGAATTATAGAAAAAGAGAAAGAGGAGTGACCTCCTTGGATCTCTGAAAACATTCCACTGAAAGTCCCTCCTCTCCCTTACAGATTGCCCTTAGCTAGTGAGAAGGCTTCATTCCCAAAGATTGTTTATAAATTACTTTGGAAGTGGGCAACATACTATTTTAGATTGTGAGAGAGTTTTTTAAAGGACACATGTAGCTTTTAGTTTTTAATTGATAATTTTTAAGAAGAGGGTCATTGTCTTAAAAGACTTACAATAGTCTTATAAAAAAGAAAAAGGCAGATTTATTTATTTATTTATTTATTTTTAACTTACCAGAGAGTGCATGTGCTCACCAGAGACAAAGAAAGAGAAAGACATAATCTCCCCTGGGGTATAGTCATACTACAGTCCTTTCTTCTCCATTTCTCATTTTGGGATTCTGAGCATCCAGACACACACATGCCTAGTGTTTTTCAAACCCTGGTCCAGGACTTGAACTGCGCAGTCAGCCAAGTGGTATCCAATTAACCATCACACCACTACCTGGCCCAAGGCAAATTTTTAAAAATTTTATTTTACGGGAACCAGCAGTTTGTGTAACGGTTATGTCGCTGGACTCTCACGTAGTTGACCGCTGTTCACGTCCCAGACACGGTGGCTTAAAACTCATGCTGGGCATGTGTGCGTGAGTGCCCAAGATCCTGAGAGGAGAATGGAGGAGAAGGGATTGCAGCATGACCATCCCCCCTGGAGGGTGATTTCTCGCTTTCTGTCTCTATGTCTCTGTCTATCTGGTGAGCGCACGCGTCCTACAGCGAAAAACCTCTCAAAAAAAATTTATTTTATGAATCAGAAAATTGAGCCCAGAGAGGTTAAGCTGCTTGCCCAGATCTTGCTCTGTGAATGAAGTCAAATATGGAGATTTATCTGGGAGAACAGATAGTCTCCTTTAGTCCCCTGTGAGGAATGATACTTCTGAATACTAATTAGTTGTTAATTCTGTCTATATAAAGGCCCAGAAACTCCCTAGTTTGTTAACTCTGACAGTTTCCTGAATTGGATGGAGCAAGAAGGTATGGCATTTCACACCTAAACTCCCCTGTTTCTTATTCATATGGTTTTAGTTTGTGTTGGAAACTGCCTCAATAAACATACTAACCATGGGGGAAAAATGAACAGGAGTAGATATGTGACATATATTCACCCAAACATACATGTATATATGGCATATAAAGGCTAACCTTAATCAGGGATGTAATAAGAACAATATTTATAGAGGTTATTTATTTATTTTTTTTGGTGAGGTTTTGCTATAGGGTGTGTGCACTTGCCAGAAAGACAGTCTGGTGAGCGCACGCGTCCTACAGTGAAAAACCTCTCAAAAAAAATTTATTTTATGAATCAGAAAATTGAGCCCAGAGAGGTTAAGCTGCTTGCCCAGATCTTGCTCTGTGAATGAAGTCAAATATGGAGATTTATCTGGGAGAACAGATAGTCTCCTTTAGTCCCCTGTGAGGAATGATACTTCTGAATACTAATTAGTTGTTAATTCTGTCTATATAAAGGCCCAGAAACTCCCTAGTTTGTTAACTCTGACAGTTTCCTGAATTGGATGGAGCAAGAAGGTATGGCATTTCACACCTAAACTCCCCTGTTTCTTATTCATATGGTTTTAGTTTGTGTTGGAAACTGCCTCAATAAACATACTAACCATGGGGGAAAAATGAACAGGAGTAGATATGTGACATATATTCACCCAAACATACATGTATATATGGCATATAAAGGCTAACCTTAATCAGGGATGTAATAAGAACAATATTTATAGAGGTTATTTATTTATTTTTTTTGGTGAGGTTTTGCTATAGGGTGTGTGCACTTGCCAGAAAGACAGAGAGAGACAGAGAGAGAGAAAGCGAGAAATCACCTCCCAGGGGGAATGGCCACACCGCAATCCCTTCTCCTCTTTTCTCTGCTTGGGATCTTGGGCACGCACACACCTACGCCCAGTGTGAGTTTAAGCCACCGGGTCAGGGACTCAAACCACGGTTGACTACATGGGAATCCAGCAACATAGATATTACACTAACTGCTGGTCCTGATATAGAGGTTATTTTTACGTAGAATGCTTTAAGGGCAGGTATGTCTTGACAGTAACAGATGAAATAAAATATGTCTCTTCTAAGTAAAACCTCTTCTTTGGTGATGGTACATTGCTACAGAAATTGTTGTACTTTATTTTCAGAATCCAATTGACATTGTTCCACCCAAGAAGTGGTTGTTTTCATCTGGACTGGTGCTTTTTGTGAGAAATTCACATGGCAGTCCCCAGAGAAAAATGGAAAACATGTTTGACTATTTAGCATTCTGTTGAATTCCTCAAATACTCGGGAACCAGCAGTTAGCGTAATGGCTATGTTGCTGGCCTCCCACGTAGTCGACCGCAGTTCGCATCCCGGACCCGGCGGCTTAAAACTCACGCCGGGCGTGTGTGCATGCGTGCCCAAGATCCCGAGAGGAGAATGGAGGAGAAGGGATTGCGGCATGACCATTCCCCCTGGGGGGTGATTTCTAGCTTTCTGTTTCTATGTCTCTCTCTGTCTGGCGAGTGCACGTGCCCTATAGCAAAAATCTCTCCCCCAATATATATATATATTGAATTCCTCAAATACTTTGTATTAAAGAAAAAAAAAAAGCACAGGTTTTTCTTACCTATCCTGTATTCTACATGCTGCACTAGCATGAGAATAAATAAATAAAGCTCAGGATGAGTGTGATCAAACAATGTTTTTCTGGCACCATCCCAGCTGTTCTACAGGAATGGCAACTTCTCTCACATTCCTTCTGAATCTCTTTGGGATGGCCTCAGGTTTCTCGTGTACATTCAGCAAGTAAATCATCTGGTCTTGAGGACACGGACTTTCCCCACAGCTTTGATTCTTTGTGCTAACTAATACCCATTTGTTACTGGACATGGTCACTCCTGCCCTGGTCCCAGTGCCTGCCCATGTCCTCATGGAGGCAGCTGATCTGTGACATTGATCCTGTGACGTTTGTGCCGAAGATTCCGACTCATGACAGGACTTTCTTTTATGAGAGTATCCATCCACCGTTAAGCCTCAAGCATGCTCTGGGGGCTACATGGAAATGTCATCTAGGATACTGCCTGTGACATGGGTTCATTATCCTTGAATCCAAGCGTGACGTGAGATTTTCCAGATCTCCATTTAACTTGTCTTAGTGGTTTTACTTCACAAGTCCTCCAAACTTGTCCAGATATTATTGCATTCTTAGAACAAATGTAAATGAGACACAAAATAAACTTGTCTACATAGAGTAGATTTGCAGTCACTGGAAGCCTTCCAGTTATAAAAGTAGCCTTCTTGAAGTCATAAACAATCTAAAGGAACAATTGCCCAGATATAGTTCCCCTCCCCTTAAGGTCATGATAAGTAGATTCTGGAGACAATAGCAGTTTAGGCTCTTGATGACTTCATTATTCTTGAAGAGTAAATTGTATGTGTCCTGGGAGGGATCCTTGGAAGAACCAGTGATGTTCTAGGAAACACAGTGTCCTCGGGTGCCTCTCTAGTCTTTTCTAGAACAAGTGTGAGGATTTTTGTTATACTCTAAAATATTCCATAGACTTATCTATGGGCTTGTCGCCTTGTCCAGGGTGGTAATATAAAGAGAGATTTCTCTTAATTTTTTTCCCTTTCACCTCCTAGCTTTGACAAACATGACTGATTTAATTTGTCATTCAGTATCTCTTTAGATAGGAGAATCCTTAGATTTCACTTGCAGAGTAGAGTAGAGGAAAAAAAGATATGAGTCTGGAGAAACTGGTTCCACCCAGGACAGAAATGACTTTTTGATGTCTCAAGGCTGGAGAATCTCACACACTCTACCTTGCACCTTTTAGACACTGTGCTATCCCAAAGCTTGCCTTTTTCTTGAGAATACTCAGCTAAATGCTCAACTGTGCCATCAAGGCTTGTCATGCCAACCTATGTGGCATTGCTATATAAGCTTTGAAATCTTTATTTATTTATTTATATTTTTCTTTTATAGAGATTTTTGGTATAGAGTATGTGTGCTCACTAGAAAGATAGAAAGTTAGAAATCACTCCCCGAGGGGGTGGTGGATGGCCATGCTACAATCCCTTCTCCTGTGTTCTTAGGATTTTGGGCATGCCCACACATGCACCTGGCATGAATTTTGAAACTACCAGGTCCAGGACTTGAACCACAGTTGATGATGTGAGAGTCCAGCAACATAACCATTATGCCATCTACTGGTTATTGAAATCTTTTTTAAAACTTTCAGATCTTAGTATTTAAAAATATTCTTCAGACTTCCTTCCCCTAGTACTCACTGACTTTATATTCCTGGGGCCTCTTGCCGTCAACACCTTCATAAATCATGTCAGATATGTGCTATTACATTTTTTTCAGTAATATCTCCATTTATTTCACTTTCAGTAATATATTTTTTCTATCTTATACATGATTGAACTCATATTTTGCATTAAAATTAAGTCATAAAAGAAGAAGCAATGGTTCATTTTTCTTTTCTTTTTTTTTGGAGAGGTTTTTGCTATAGGGTGCATGTGCTCGCCAGATAGACAAAGAGAGACAGAAAGCGAGAAATCACCCCCCCGGGGTGGGGGGTTAGCCATGCTGCAATCCCTTCTCCTCCATTCTCCTCTTGGGATCTTGGGCACGCACACACATGCGCCTAGAGTGAGTTTTAAGACACCGGGTCTGGATGCGAACCGCGGTCGACTACGTGGGAGTCCACCAACATAGCCATTATGCTAACTGCTGGTCCCAAATGGTTCATTTTTCTAATCAACTGACCAAACTGCTGAATCTTAAGGCCGCAACAAAAATTGCATCATATTATTTTAATTTAACAATAAGACGTTTTATTTTGATTATCTTTGGTATAGTGATTTTGTTTTTCCAGTGGTTTCCATTTGTCAAACAACCATGACCAACAGTTTAACATGGTGACTACTGCTTTCAGAGGGTCCTATTAGCTGAGTTCTTACTTCCAGTGCAATAGCTATTGGCACACTTTCACTGATAGTCCATCCATCCTGACCTCTCTATCATGGTTGACAGAGGAGTCCTACTTTGGCTGCCAGAGCTACATTCTGCTGAATATGATATTGAAATCTCATGGTTGGTCTTTGTGTCATTTTTAGATAAGCAATGTCCTGAACAGGTGATTGCTTCAAGTTTTACTTCTCTTGTTGTAAAATCCTTAACGGAGTCTAAAAGGCATGTTTCTGTAAATTTATTGTAGGTTCCAAGAAATTTCTTAAACTGTTTTATCTGGTATTTGTGCAGCCATATTCTTGTAGTATCTTCATTAGTCACTTTTTCTGATGCATGCATTTCCTTTTTGTTCTGGGAAGGTAGCTGTCCAAGCCTTGCTTGAATGTTTCCAGTGAGGCTTGTTTTATTTCTTCCTTTTTTAAAAAAATTATGTATTTAATTCTACTTGTTATTTTTTTCTTTTTTAATTTGACCAGAGAGAGACACAGAGAGAGAAAGAGAAAGGGAAAGTGAGAAAGCAAGTCACCAGGTCTTAGACTTGAACCGTGGTGGGCCATGTGGAGATCCAATGCCTTTAACCACCATGCTACCTGCTAGCCACCGTGTTTTCTTACATAGGCACTAGCTGTGGCATCTGACACCAGTACACAGCGGGGGGTGGGGGTGCACCTCTGGTGGGTCTAGGTCAAGGCAGGCGCTGCAGATGCTGGGTGGCAGAGAACACATGGGAGAGTTCATGGCAAATAAAACTCTTTTACACCACTTTGTTATAAAGGGGAATAATCCAGAGGGAAAAGTTGGTATACTCAATGAATTCTAAACCCCCTAAGACTTAATTTTTGTGATTGTAATTGCCAGAGACATTCTTCACAGATATAGAAAAAACAATCATAGAGTTTTTCTGGAATCATAAAAGACTTCATATTGCCAAAGAAATCCCGAGCAAGAAGAGTAGTGTGAGTGGCATCTCACTCCCTTACCCCAAAATATACTATAAAGCTGTGATAATCCAAACAGTTTGGTATTTGGATTTGGTACAAAAACAGACAGATGGACTAATGGAATAGAATAGAGGGCCCAGAAATAAACCCAAAAACATATAGCCAACTGATTTATTTTTTATTTACATTTTTTTAATACATTCAATTACATTATTTAGCTTACAAGGTGATCATTTCAATATATGAACATTTCTCCCTGGTCTAGTTGATCAAAATATAGCAACCTCCCTGTCTCAACAATGCTGTCTTCGTATCCCTCCTCCAAATGTTCTTCCCCAGGCCCCACTCCTCCACACACCCCACATCTGGCATTCACATCCACCTCTTCTGTTTGTACCTCCTTTAGCCCGTCAGTTTCAGGTATAGAGTGTGGACATTCAGTATATATTAAGTGGGGACATACAGTGTCTCTCCTTCATAGCCTGGCTTGCTTCACTCAGCAGTAAATCTTCCATATTCTTCCACTTTCTGTCAAAAGTCAGCGTTTTGTTGTTTTTAATAGCTGAATAGTATTCCATAGAATATATGTGCCACAGTTTTTCAATCCATTCATCCGTACGGGGGCATTTGGGTTGATTCCATGTCTTAGCAACTGTGAAAAATGCCGCAATAAACATAGATGTGCAAGCACTTTTCCAATGAGAAATTCTTCTGTTCTTTGGGTAGATGCCAAGAAATGGGATTGCTGGATCATATGGCAGTTCTATTTGTAAATTTTTGAGGAATCTCCAAATTGTTCTCCACAGTGGTTGGACTAATCTACATTCCCACCAGCCGTGTAAGAGAGTTTCCCTTTCACCACACCCCCGCCAACACTTACCATTTTTTGTTTTTATTAATCTTAGCCATTCTGACTGGGGTTAGGTGGTATTTCCTTGTTGTTTTGATCTGCATTTCCCTTATGATGAGGGATGTTGAGCATTTTTTCATATGCCTTCTGGCTATT
>NW_006159565.1:9046102-9055286 GCF_000334495.1 Tupaia belangeri chinensis
CTATGGGTTTTTCATCGATAGCTTTTATTGTGTTGAGAAATGACCCTTGTATGCCAATTTTACTGAGCGTCTTGATCATAAAGGGATGTTGTATCTTATCAAATGCTTTTTCTGCATCAATCGATATGATCATAAGGTTTTTGTCATTTTTCCTGTTAATATGGTGTATCACATTTATGGTTTTGCGTATGTTGAACCAATCTTGCATTCCTGGAATAAAGCCTACCTGATCATGATGTATAATATTTTTTATAAGTTGTTGGATACGGTTTGCTAGTATCTTGTTGAGAATCTTTGTGTCTATATTCAGCAGAGATATAGGTCTATAGTTTTCCTTCCTTGTCCTGTCCTTATCTGTTTTGAGGATAAGGGTGATAGAGGCTTCATAGAATGAATTAGGGAGAGATTCACCCTTTTGGATCTTTAGAGATAACTTGAGCAGAATGGGGGGTAACTCTTCTTTGAAAGTAGAACTCAGAGCTGAGGCCATCAGGGCCAGGGCTTTTCTTTATTGGAAGGCTATTTATAACTGATTACCTGTAGAAAGACTAAATTGGATCCCCATCTTTCACAGTTAAAATTCAACTCAAAATAGATTAAAGATCTGAACCTAAGACCTCAAATTATAAAACTACTGGAGGAAAACACTGGGAAAATTCTGGAAGACATTTGGGTAGGCAAAACCTTCTTAAATAAGACTTCAAAAGTATAGGCAATAATCCCCAAAAGAGACAAATGGGACTACATCAGACTAAGAAGTTCCTGCACATCAAAGGACACAGTAGTTACTATGAATTGGCAACCCTCAGAATGGGAGAATATTTTTGCAAACTATTCCTCAGATAAGGGACTGATAACCAGAATACACAAGAAACTCAAGCGAAGTGGAAAACAAAATGGAGGTTCCTCAAAGACCTACAAATAGAACTTCCATGTGGTCCAGTAATCCCACTTCTGGGTATTTACCCTAAGAACAGGAGACCACTCAGTCAGAAAAGCTTCTGTACATCAATGTTTATTGTGGCATTATTCACAATTGCTAAGACATGGAACTAACCGGGAACCAGCAGTTAGCGTAATGGCTATGTTGGTGGACTCCCACGTAGTCGACCGTGGTTCATGTCCCGGACCCGGTGGCTTAAAACTCACACTGGGCACGTGTGCGTGCATGCCCAAGATCCCGAGAGGAGAATGGAGAAGGGATTGTGGCGTGACCATCCCCCCTGGGGGATGATTTCTCTCTTTCTGTCTCTATGTCTCTCTCTGTCTGTCTGGAGAGCTCACGCACCCTATAGCGAAAAAAAAAAAAAAAAAAAAAGACATGGAACTAACCCAAATGTCCACAAACAGATGAATGATTGAAAAAGTGTGGCACATATACTTTATGGAATACTATTCAGCCATAATAAACAGCAAGACCCTGGCATTTGATACAAAGTGGTCGAACATGGAAGATCTATTGCTGAATGAAGCAAGCCAGGTGGTAAAAGAAAGATATTGTATGTCTTCACTTAATATATACTGACGGTCTGCACTTTATGGTAGAGACTGAAAGATTGGAGGGCATAAAAGCAGGGAAAATAGTTATGGGCACTGGAGACAGTGTGGAAGGAGAGTGGGAGAAGGGAAGAGTATAGGGAAGGCAATCAGGGAGAAGAAATAGAGAGGCAAGATATCTCATCTGGATTGATCTGCAATGTATTTCATGTTGGGTAAATTCTCTTTACACGTCAAATGATGTATAGCAATCATTGTTTAAAAATAAATCGAATAATAAATAAATATTTTTTTGTCATTGTCTGAAAGGACAACTCTCTTTATTCCTGACTTCCTCCTCAGAAATTACCCAAATCTGTCCTGTGCTGTTTCATTAAAGCCCAGGCATCTTGTCACTTTTGCCCCAACTATCAGTATTCTAGATCTGGTATGGAGTTGTTTGTGTTCTTGGGCTATCATTTGACTGTTTTGTGCGAATTTTTCTTTTTCTCACTGACTGAAGGCACATTGTAGGATGAATAAGCCTCAGTTTAATAGTCTGTGAAGTATAGAGGCTGAAGTAGACTATTAAATGGTCTTACTTAGCCCAAACATTTGACGGTTTCTTAAGATGATATTGTCATAGCTGCTTAGAGTACTGTCACAGATGTTGCATAAACATCTAAACAAGTTTGACATGGCAGCACCCTATAATTAGATTTCTGCCTCAAACAGAGGACATTGACAAGCTCATACAATTATTATCATTGAATCAAGACAAATGCATTAAATATAAAACTGGCTTTAGGATTTTTAAAAAGTTTTCATTCATGAGATATACAAGTACTTTGAGAACCTTCTTTAGGAAAAAAAATGATAAATAAAGATAGCAATTTTATTTATTTGTCATGTATCTTCACATCTTGCAGTGACCACAGCTTAATTCAATTCTTCTATCACATATTAAAAGCATCTATACCACATCATCCAATTACCCTAGAGGTGGGTTGATTTGTATCTTGGACTTTTATATATAAGTTTCAAAGTAAAAAATTGCACAGGTATGTTTGTGAGCTGGTTCTTATTTGAGATGCTTATACCTAAGTATGGGATGACTACATAGCATTGGAGATAGACCAATATGGTCTTGAATTCTGAATATGATCTACTACTTAGTAATTCTGAACTCTCAGCCATTCTGAGACTCCATTTTCCCATATGTATAACAAACAATAAACATATGTTTTCATGTATGTTTCCAGATGTTTGGGCACTCCACAGTGTATTTATTGTACTTTTCCCCCACTAACAAACCTTCAATTTTACGTTTAGTGCATGTTATTTGACAATAACTGACATGCTGTTTTAAAATAAGTGTGTCCTTTGGTTTCTAGCTTTCAGGCTCTCTATAGATGCAAGAGATTTACATTTAAGGAACTGAAATACATTCATGTTAATGAAAAATAAAACATTGTTCTTAAGGAGAAGATACACACTGAAGGAACTGACCCAGAAACACACCTGGGATATGTTAATGTTAAATCTTTTCTAAACTAGAAAATAGGGCATTGAGGATGAAGTACAGAGGAACAAAAGGAGGTAGAAGTAATAATGATTGATATGGATGGAAGATGTCTATAGCTACCTTGCAGCCTGGCCAGATGGAAAAGCTCCATAAGGAGCATTAAGAGAAGGAGCTCTTGCCTTACTACATCTCCATCAGACCTGTTAGGTTAGTGCTGCCTTTCTTTCCATATCAATGAAGAAAGTATCATGATACACTGTGATAAATTGTGCAATCTGGACAGAGAACTATCTCCAAAACCCCCAATTAGTCAATTGTCAAATTCCAAGTTGCCCATTTCTAGTTGGTTTTCCTTCCATTGGAATTGACTCAGTATGAGAAACTAATAAGGTGGAAACAGATACTTTAATCTGTCCCATCTCTTATGTGCTGTACATGTCAGTTTATACATGTCAGTTTTAGGTAACTCAACCTTTCCACATAGACTTCAGAATGGATCTTGATCTTGACAGAAGAAAACACTCCATTTGCAGCTCAAGAAACTGACATTCAGGACAGATATGTGACTTGTGTACATAACTGGCTAGTGACAAAGCTGGGTTAAGAATCTATTTACCTCTTTCTTCTGATCGTTAAGTTCAGTGCTCTTTCAATATAGTCATGCCTATCCTATACAGAATGCAATGTTGCAGAAAGGCATGGTTTAAATACTCATCTATATTTCAAACACAAAATACACTTCTTTCCTGTTTAGTAGCAACAGCTGTGGGAGAGATTTCCTTATAGGTCCCTAGTACTGAATGGTTGATTCCCTGAAGTTTTGAGGAGAAACCCAATGCCACAAAAAACAACGAGAGTCATGTTGTAAGAGCTCAAGTGTGAATATGAATGGGCTTTGGCATGAATTCAAAATGCATTCCGAGTAGGGATGACTCATCAGGCACAGCCCCTGAGGTGAGATAAGATGTACCTTAATGTAGCCTTTCAGGGAGTGTCTTGTGTCATTTCCTATGCTCTGTTTCTGTTTTTGGCTTATGCAATCCCATAACCTATGCTAAATTCTTTGTTGTGATGTGTCCTGGTGGATGCTATACATCCAGAAATTCTTCTATTTCAAAAAAGAAAAAAAAAATAAGGACAGAAGTTAAAAAAAGCAGGAAGATTGACTTTCCTTTATGCCGGAAGCCCTGCTCCAGCTGGGGTGGGTTGAAGCTCATACACAGGAAGGCGACACAGGTGAACAGAAATTCAGGCTGAAACCTCAATGCTCTTTAGCATGTTCTCAGCTGACTACAGTCAGAGCCTACAGTCAGAGCCAGCTCAAGACTGCAGCCCTGATGGCTAGGTGACATACGTATTTATTATTGATGGAGTTCTACAGGAGTAGGATGGATGAGGGGAAATAAGTAAAAGATTTACTCTAAGAAACAGGGTATACAAAGTATGAAAACAATAATCATAAAACATGATGCACTGTTCTGTTTGATCAGGTGAAGCCAAATACAGTCCTTAGAATGAAGGAGTCCATTTGTCTGGTGCATTTTCTTCTTGGATCTTGATAACTGGGAAGAGTCTTTTGAAGAAGGGGCTTGCAGGAAGCTTGATAACTTCAGTCCCAGGCTAGGGTGGCAGCACTGCCAGTTACAAAGGCCTAGATAGAAATCTTGTCTTGTTAAGTAAAGACATGGTTAATATATACTAAAGTGAAACATCTATATTGCTTTTGGGGTAATTTACAGCTAAGGGGGTGAGCCTATTGCATACATGGGAAAGGAATGTGGTCTTGTGAGCAGTTTAAAGACTGACCTACAAGTTACTGTGTACTTGGGACCCTCTATGAGCTGTTCTATACAATGGCTGTGGCTTTGGGAATGGTAATCTTCCCTTGTCCTGAGATCAAAGGTGGCTCATGGTCTTTGTTTGGGATCTTAGTGCCTCCCAGATGAGTCCCTAAGCCTTCCCCAGCTACTGAGGTAATTTCACCAATTTAGTAGCTTTCCATTAACTCAAACTTTTCTAATGTTAGCTATGTAATCCCCAGTAGGAGAGGTGAGTGCAACATTCTTTATTTACTTTTTCCAGGCAGGTGGAGTGAGTCTCAGGAGATAATTCCCATTCATGGCCATGTTAGGGATCTGCATCCCTTCAGGATTATTGTAAAAGTTACAGTAAGGCTGGGGGTGTTATTTTGCCCTTATGGGGTACTGTCAGTAAAGCTCATAGCAGAGAAATTGAGTGTAGGCCAATATAGCAACACAGTGGAGAATTGGAACTTGTAAACTGTTGACCTAGCTAACAGTTCTCCTCAGCCCAGTCCTTAATTTTAGGCATGAGGGCAGTTCCTTTAAATTCAGCCTATGTTGTCTGCATAGACACATATAAATGTTCTTTAATACCTTTAAATGTTCTTTTATACTTTTTTATAGTTTACTTTTTAATACTGATATATTTTCTTTGAGTATGGCATTCTGAATCATGTAGCTGTGAATTTTGTGTCCTCATTAATAGTTATACCTCCTGAGAGCACATATGTATCTGTAGCATCCATGGTTGAAAAAAGGCCTATTGCTGGGTTGTCTTATAAGGTAGCCACCAGACCAAAGTGGCTGTTTTAATTTCAAGCACTTAAAATAAAATAAAAATAGAAGTTCACTTCTTTCATCATGGGTTACATTTCAAGTGCTCAGCAGCTGCAGGTGGCCTTTGATTTCACGTTGATCAGTACAGGTGTAGAACATCCCATTAACTCAGGAAGCTCTGCTTGGCAGCACTGATATCTCAAAGAAGGAGGTTGGGCAATCTGCCAGATGAGATTAGATACACTGAATGGTCTTCCCAACTGAAACAAGAGCAACATTGGATGCAATATATATATATATATAAGTCATCAAGCTGGCAAAAAATAAAAGAAAGAAAAAAGAAAGGAAGGAAGAAAGAAAGAAGAAAGAAAGAAAGAAAAGAAAAGAATCTTCAACTTGAAAACTGAAGCAGAAGCAGAAACTCTGTAGAATTAGGTAAATATGATGGCAGAGCTTTTATAGGATTTTCTAAGAATCAACAGGAGATATACTTGAGGGCCCACCCAAAATAAAGTGTGTTAGATCTCATAGTACTTGCATCCTTAAGGGCTATGCCTGTAGAACTAAAGTCAGCTAGAAAGAAACCTCACTCTACAAATGTGGACATCAGTGAATTTTTTTTTTTTTATCTTAATGCTGGATGGAGGGGAAAGACAAATCTCTTCTAAAAATGTGTAATCATAAACCAAATCTTACATGGGTTTTAGTTCATTTCACACTGCCCTTAAATTTGAGAAAATTACAAACAGATTTTTAATTTAAGAGGTAGCAGTTTGATAATGGACACATTTTTAAAACATCTCAGCTTGATGCTATAGAACACATCAGTGTCATTTGCCCAAATAATATATATAAGCATATAAAATAATATGTATTTAATATATGTTAAATAATATATGTTACAGATACAAACACAAATGGTAAAACTATTATAAGTGAAAGAAAATAATAATTAACACACAAACCAAGGCTAAGGATGAGAGAGGGATGTTACCTGGAAAAGGCACATGGGAGAGTTTCTAAAATACTGGTAACTTTTAATATTTAAATTGGGTCATGTGTGCTTGATTTGTTTTTGGTTTAGTTTTAAATTTTCTATAGGGCACTTTTGCTCTCCAGAGAGAGAGAGTGAGCAAGAGAAAGAGAAAGTGAGAAAGCCCTCCCCCCCCATCTCAGGGGATCCAGCCATACCACAATCTCTTTTCCTCCACTCCTTCTCCTCTTGGGATTTTGGGCACACCCACACCTGGTGTGTTTATTAAGCCACTAGGTCTGGGACTTGAACTGCAAAGTTGTTCATGTAGGATCCAAGCACCTTAACCTCCATGCCCCTGACTGGACCTGCTTGATCTGCTAAGCAACAGTGTAAGTTGGAATTAAGTTAAATATCTAGAGTACTCTTGGTAATAAGTGGTCATGTTGGAGCTGCAACTCCTTTTCTCCTGGTCAGCTTGTTTTTTTTTCCACATACATTTCTTAGAATGCATTATAAGAAGCTAATTTCCTCCTCACCTGGTCCTCAGTCAGTAATACTTTTGATAAGTTATTGTTATCTACCTTTCAGAAATCTTTAGGCATCTCTTATTCTTGAACTATAATTTCAGCTCTTATATTCTGAGTTGTTTTTTTAAATATTTTCTTTTTGATATGCATTTTATTACTTTTTATACATTCTATCGCTGTGTATCATTATAGCATGCAAAATGAACTTCCCCAACATGAATACACTATTAGTCCAGTTAAAGATAGCATCATACACTTATCAACAATTTTCCACTTTTGTGTTCTTTAAGTGATTTGCTTCTTTCTTTTCCCTCTTCATTCTTTTTCTCTCACCACAAACACACACACACACACACACACACACACTCATACACACAGAGGGTGGATAATTCAAGGCACAAAAGATAACTTCAAGAAACGCCAGTTCAAGAAGAAATTATTGCACCCATGAAGCAAGAACAGGATGCATAAAAAGAACAAAGTATATAAAAGAATCGTTTCAATTAAAAAAAGAAAAAAAAGTTGTGAAATTCTTAAAATGTAGAGCATAAAGAAAAGGAGACAGAGAGACAAAGGAATATTTTAGAGAAATAGTAAGAGACACAGAGGATCTATCCTGGAGGTCCAATAGTCAGCAAGTAAGAGTGCTAGAAAAACAGAATAGAGAAAATGGAGGGTTCTAAATTTTCTAAGAAGTAATATGAGGATATTTTTCAGAACTGAAAAGGAACAGAATTTTTTAAAAAGGAAAGATTCACTTCTAGATTCTTGTTATGAAATTTGAGAGCAGTAAGGATGAAGGGAAGAAGAGAAACTCGTGCCATTCCAATGGTGTGGTGAAGGCTCTGGACTCCCACATAACCAACCACAGTTTGAGTCCTGGAATCAGTGGCCTGAAATTCATGCCGAGTGTGTGTATGTACTTATCCAAGATCCTCAGAGGGGAATGGAGGAGAAGGGATTGCAGCATGGACATCCCTCCTGGGGAGTGATTTCTCACTTCCTCTTTCTGTCTCTCTGGCAAGTGCATATACCCTAAAGAAAAGATACTATATTTTGGTAATAAAATTATAATCAGAAACATTAAGATCCTAAAGAATAATAGAACAGTATCTTCAGATTTCTGAAGGAAAACAATTTCTTTTTCTTCTTTTCTTTCCCTTTTCTTCTCATCTCAATACATCCATCTAGGTATCCTTCCAACCATTCAGCCAGCCACAACTCACACTCCATCTTTGTTAGCTCCTCTTTCCTGAATTTTTATTAGTCCATGCATTTCCCATGTTTTTTTCTTCTGGCAGTAACTTAATGCTTTATATTAAATTTACCAAGTTTTTCTTCTTAAATCTAAACAATATTAACACCCTTCTAGTATGATACTGTTTTTTTAAAATTATTTTTATTTATTTATTTATTATTATCATCATAATCTTATTTATATTACATTGAATTGCAAATAACTTTACAGTGTACTACATTGCTTTTTCAAAAGGGAATGCCATGAATGTCAGTCAATACAGAGACATTAATCTCTCCACTTCATCATTCAATAGCTTTTTATTGTTTTTCCCAATCATTATTATTATTATTCTAATTATTTTTTAAAACAGTCAATCACTATTTTTCATTTTGCTTGTAAAAAGACTTTACCCATCATGAAATACCTCTCAGACCAATCCAGTTGAGAATACTATACACGTCATCATCAACAGCTAATAAGCCATATCTGTTTCCCACTAACGTCCTGCCTCTCTATTTGTTGTTCTCTTGCTATCTTTCTCTATCTTCTTCTCTTCACCCACCCCCATTCCACACTGTCTTATTCTTGTTAAGTATTTTCACTGCTTTTATGTCCTCCAATATTTTGCTCTCTACCACAGAGTGCAGATAGTTGGTATATATTAAGTGGATACATGCAGTATCTTTCTTTCATAGCCTGGCTTACTTCACTCAGCAATAGATCCTCCATATCTGACCACTTTCTATCAAATGCCAGGGTCTTGTTATTTTTTGTGGCTGAGTAGTATTCCATAGAGTATATATGCCACACTTTTCCAATCCATTCATCAGTTTGTGGACATTTAGGTTGGTTCCATGTCTT
>NW_006159565.1:9058075-9058906 GCF_000334495.1 Tupaia belangeri chinensis
AAGGCTTGATTTGTGTCCTAACATATGATCAATCTTTGAAAAGGTTCCATGCTGGAGTGAGAAAAATGTATATGTTGTGTATATACGGTGGAAAGTTCTACAGATAACTGTCAAGCCCATTCGACTTATAGTTTCATTTAGGTCCCGTATCTCTCTGTTTATTTTCTGTCTAGAAGATCTGTCTAAAGTAGATAATGTGGTGTTGAGATCTCCAACAATTATAGGATTTAGCCCTATCTCTCCTTTTAGCTCCAGCAGTATTTCCTTCACATATTTGAGTGCACCTGAGTTGGATGCATAGATATTTATAAGTGTTATGTCTTCTTGCTGGATTACCCCATTTACTATTATATAATGCCCTTCTTTGTCTCTTCTTACAGTTTTTGTCTTGAAATCTATTTTGTCTGTTATCATTATCACTACTCCAGCCCTTTTTTGATTTCCATTTGCATGGAATATCTTTTTCCAACCCATTACTTTTAGTCTATGTATGTCTTTATTCATAAGGTGAGTTTCTTGTAGGCAACAGATAGAAGGTTTCTGATTTTTTTTTTTTAATCTATTCGGCCAGTCTATGTCTCTTAATTGGAGAATTTAATCCATGGACATTCAATGTAATTATCGATATTTCTGTACCTGATCCTATCATTAAGTGAGCCATTTTCTTGGTTGCTTTTTGTTCTCGTATAACTGTCTGACGTTTTAGTTTTCCTGGTATAGCACTCCCTTCAGAACCTCTTGAAGAGCTGGTCTGGAGTTGGTAAATTCCTTCAAGTTTTGTTTATTCGAGAATGTTTTTATCTTTTTTTCCCATATGAAAGATAATTTTGC
>NW_006159565.1:9058986-9062551 GCF_000334495.1 Tupaia belangeri chinensis
CTTAGAGAGGATCTTCTTGGGTTGATTGTACCCGGGGTCCTATGTATTTCTTGGGTCTGGATATTTGAATGCCTTTATAGGTTTGGAAAGTTTTCTTTCAGGATTTCATGGAATAAATTATCTAGGCCCTTGTTATTTTCTTTCTCTTCTAGGATACTAATTATCCGGATGTTGGGGCGCTTGATGATATCTAGTATTCCTCGTATATTATTCTCATTTTTCATGGTTGTTTTCTCAATATTCTTGATACTTTTTTCTACGTCGGATGTTTTGTCTTCTACGTTAGAGATTCGATCTTCTGCCTGATCTAACCTACTTTTAATACTTTCAAGGGAGGTTTTGATTTCCTGTATCCCATTCTTCAACCCTAGAAGTCCCATCTGGTTCTTGTTTAAGGTATCTATTTCTTCTTCAAAGTCATGAAAGGACTTCCTCATCTCCTAGAGCTCCTTGTCTCTTTTCTCTTCCATCTCAGTTAGTTTGGTCAATACAAATATTCTGAATTCTTTATCAGACATGTCCACGATGTCCATTGTATTGACTGTGGGTGATGTAGGCTTGATGATTTCCCTTGGGGGAGAGGACTTTTGTTGGTTGCTCATACTTCTTGAGCCTCTGCGATTGTTCCTAGTCATCAGGTAATCTATATGTTCTTTCCTAACTTATTTAAGGTATCTCTGAGTGTTAAAAGTTGTGCAAGATTAGAAAATTGATGATTTCTCTTATGGTTGGCCTACTTGTTATTCACCATTACCATTAACCGTTGCCACTAGTCCTGGATGGTCCAAAGTCCTCCCTGTTTCTAAGGAGTGGTGATCCTCCAACTGACCTAGTAAACAACACCTCAAGAGCAAAGAAAAACAAAAGAAAAAAAAATCTCACAGCATGCATTGAGCACCACGCACTATTCAAAACAGTAAAATTCAGAGAGTTCAAAGGCAAGTGGGGAAGGGCCAGAGGATGAAGTGACAGGTCCTGGCAGATGGGCCTGCAGTCGCAGGCTGCCTGGTGTCCAGAACTGCAGGCCAGCTCGATCTGGTTTGCAGGTGGGGTGTTGTGGGGTGCGAGTTCATCTTAAAGTCCCACTCAACCAATCTGAGGTTCAAAAAGGAGTAGTGGTGGGGATGTGTGGAGGTCCGTGGCAGTTGGGCCTACAGCCATAGGCTACCTGGTGTCCAGAACTGCTGGCTGGCTAGATCTGGTTTGCAGGTGCGGTAGGGTGGGGTACGAATTTGTCTTAAAGTCCCATGTAACCAACCTGAGGTCCAAAGAGGTCGTATGATACTGTTTTCATGTCTTATATAGAACATTTTATTCTTGTGGTTTGTTTTTGCCAATATAAATTCTTGGGATACACATTACTCTGAAACTTGCTTTTTCTCACTTAATATATCACAAATAATGCACAATGCCAACATAAATCCAATTAATTCTACTTATTAGTTGTCAAATAGTTGCATATAGAGATTTATCACAATTTATTTACCTACTTTAAGATAAATAAATTAAGAATCACTCCATTTATTTCCTGTAACCACGTTCTAGTCTCTTAGAATAGCAAATGTTCAGAGGTTTAAGTGTCCAGAATGGGCAACTGGAAAGGTCCAAATTATAGTGTATTTCAAGAGTCTATACTCTGTGGCACTCTACTCACTTTTTTACATGGTATCTAATTTCTACACAGAACTATCATCTGTTCCTCACTGAAAACATACCTCTAGGTAACAGCTTAGTTTTACCTCTAGAGAGAGACATATGAATTATATATAGTGCAAACCTATATTTTCCTTCTGGAATGGGCTTTTAGCTACTCTTAATGCATTTTCACTCCCCAAATAAGTCACCAAAATGACAGATTCCACAGATCTCTCTCGTTTTTTAACATATAATTTCCCCCAAAAGATAACTTTATGTAAGTGATTTTTAGAGCTTATCTAGGTGAAAAATGATGAACAAGAATTTAAGTTTTCTTTAAAAGCTGGTTGAATAAAGCTGTAAGAAAGCTCTTTTTTTTTTTTAACCTGAGCTTTACTTACCTAACAGTCTGATACACTTCAGAAAACAACAAATTTATTTTATTTCCAAAACCTTTTTATTAATCATGAACTTAATTTAAAACTATACTCATTAAATAATCTATAATTAATTCTTTTAAAAATAAAATATGTTACTTGAACATAATATTGACTTTTTTCTACAACAAGACTGAAATAACGTCCTTTTAATGATAGTTTTCTTCAAATACAACACTACTTTATTTTTTTCCCTCTGACTTTTTTGAATTTGGGGCCATAAAATATCATTTGAGGCATAGTTTATTTTTAAAGTATTAATTTTATAACATTTATTATCTCAGTAAATCATTAAATTTATTTTATTTTATTTATATTTTAATTAATTTTTAAAGAGGTTTTTGCCATAAGGCACATGCACTTTCTGGACAGAGACAGACAGAGATAGAGAGAGGGAAAATGAGAAATTGCCCTCCAGGGGGATGACCCCCCCACAATCCCTTTTCCTCCATTCTCCTCCCAGGATCTAGGGCACACATACATTTATGCTTGGCATGATTTTCAAGCCTCCAAGTCTGGGACTCTAATTGCAGTCAGCTTTGTGGGAGTCCAGCAACATAACCGCTAATACCATTTGCTGTTCCCAATTCATTTTTATTTATCTTTTACTATAGGTTTAATGGTCAGGTAGGCTTTTTTCCAACCACTATTTCTGCCATTTTATTAATTTTGATGAATTCCTAAAGTAGTAGATTTGAGCGTTTTTTTGTTACAGTTATTTTTCAGGGAAGGTGAATGTATGCTACATTTTCAGTGACCCTTTTATCAGAATCCTTTTTTTTTTTTTTTAAACTGTGATATCGCTATCATAAAATAAAGTGCAGAGGTATCACATGTTTATATTAATGAGTTTTTGACAATTGTATAATATGTGCAACCAAAATAATCTGAAGAATATTTGTATCCCTTTAGGTAGTTCATGCATGCTTCTTGTAGTCCATTTTTCATCCTTCTGTTTTCTTCCCTTCCTCAATGGAATCACTGATAAATCTCTAACAGGTAAGTTTGCATTCCTACTCAGACATTGTATAAGCCAAGCAGGCTCCTCTACCTCAGAGTAAGAAAAGACAAGAGGTCAGAATAGAGAGTGACAGGTCAGTATGGAGAAGATATTTTCACACCCACTCTGGGAATGCAGTTCTGAGTGGTGCCAGTTTTGTGTTATCTTGTCCAATCTCTACCCTAGAGAGCTGTGAACAGGCTTGACAAGTACCCAGGGCAAGAGGCTCTGTGGTCTCTATCAGGTCCTGAGTGTCTTGAGGTTCTCAAAATTCCTTTTGGCTGGGAACCAGCAGTTAGTGTAATGGCTATGTCGCTGGACTCCCACGTAGTCAACCGCGGTTCGGGTCTCGGACCCAGTGGCTTAAAACTCACGCTGGGCGCGTGCCCAGGATCCTGAGAGGAGAAGGGATTGCGGCGTGACCATCCCCCCTGGGGGGTGATTTCTCGCTTTCTGTCTCTATGTCTCTCTCTGTCTGTCTGGCCAGCGCACG
>NW_006159565.1:9062570-9077397 GCF_000334495.1 Tupaia belangeri chinensis
AAAAAAAAAAAAAAAATCCTTTTGGTCATGAAAGACAAAGAAAAAAAAAAAAAAGAAGTAGTTATACCAGGGTCCAGAAAGGTCCATGAGAACTAAGCTTAGGCTGACATCTTGTGGCTCAGCATAAAATTAGATCTTCACAAAGAAACTGTCAGACTGGCAAATGCATGGGAGGAGTGGTGGCTTCAGAACAGAAAATAAGAAATAAAAACCAATTTATAATTAAAAAAAATCTTTAATTGTATTTTAAAGGATATCTATGAGAAAGATAATATTTACTTATAATAACTATGCAGTTTTTTGTGGAAATCCAAGCTAAATATTTTATTTTAGTATTTGAAGAACGTCGCTTTATACATTACAATTTTTGACTTTAATACTAATCAAAGAAAGACAACAAAAATATATTATGTTTAAAGGCAGCAAAGTATATTATAAAAATTTTAAACATGTCCATGTAAAACCAAATTTTATTTAGAACACCTCATTTTCTGATTATAAATCATTAGTACTTATATTTAGTAAAGTAAACAAATAACATTATGTCAAAACCTGTTTATAATTAAGGAATATAGTGAAGAAGCTGACAAAATTTGCTTATTTTGAAAGAAAAACTGTTGAGATTTGGAGTAGAATTAGCACAGAAGGGCAACTCCTGTTATATAATACATTATCAGGGAACCAGCAATTAGCGTAATGGCTATGTCACTGGACTCCCATGTAGTCGACTGTGATTCGAATTCTGGACTCGGTGGCTTGAACTCGCACTGGGTGCATGTGCATACATGCTCAAAATCCCGAGAGGAGATTGGAGGAGAAGGGATTGTGGCATGACCATACCCCATGGGGGGTGATTTTTTGCTTCCTGTCTCTCTCTCTTTCTGTCTTTCTGGCGAGTGCACGTGCTCTATAGCAAGAACCTCTCCAAAAAAGGTAAAAAGAAAAAAATACAGTATCAGCAGCACACATACTAAAATTGGAACTATATGGAGATTAGCATGGCCCCTGTGCAAGGATGACACACAAATTTGTGAAGCATTCCTTATTTTTGGATCGGCTTTAGCTCAAGAGGTTACTTCTTCAGTCTGTATAACAGTTCGAATCCGTGTAACTATGGATGCGAATTTATTTTTGGTTAATACAGTGGCATAGGATAAAATGATCTTTTTGATAAGATTTATAAAAACATAATATTTATTATGCTTCCAACTCATTTCCAGTAGGAGAAGACCTCATTCCTCTACTGTCCAGTGGTCTTCAATCTGAGCCCTCTATAGATACCACCTTGTATTTCTGAGAACCTTAGTTAAGTGCCAGAGAGTTTCATGAGCCCACCTGTGCCCTGAGCTCCTTGAGCTTCAGACAGAGGCCTTCACACTCATTCTCCCTGCTCTATCTTCTCTGAAGATATGTGACTTCTTTTCCATGTGTATGTGTTCTCTCTGGTCCATTTTACCAGGGAATGTGGAAAAATTGATTCTTTCAAGCACCAATTTCAAAAGGGTTATGATTGGGACAGATTAACAGGCTCCTGTTTGATTTATATTTCATGACAAAAGCAGTTCACAAAGTGGTTCTCCAAATCACAAATTTAGCCCCAACACGTAATTTCAGCTTTTACCTGCAGTTACACAGAGATACATGCCAAGATATGAAGATGTGTGTATGTGTTTCATCTCACTATACCACCACATATTGGTGGCAAATAATTTAGAATCTCCAGGCCTCCAAATGAGGACAGTAATATGTACTTTATTTAGTGAGATTCAAATAAGATAGTTTATGTGGAAGCATCTTTATATTATAAAGGATTATACAGATATATGTATCTATTGAGTCCAAGATTACTGAGGTTTTGGCCTGCTCGTCTGAGTGTACCAGATGGTCACTGTGACCTCAAAGGAAGCTTTGCATGTGGCCACTTCTAATATGGTGATGGGCAGTGGTTCTCATGCAAGGGCCCACCCTAACAGAGCAAGAAGACAAGTGATCTGGAATGACGCCTTAAACAGGACCTAGCTCCTATTTGGAATCCTGGAAGAAGAAAACTTCACATCGTTAGAAGTTAACTTTGTCTGTTCCCAAGGTATCCTTGGTTTCCCCAAATGGGACTCAATTTTCCCACATGCCCCTGAAGAGGGGAAACAAGGGACAAGAGGGAGCATATTTAGTGATAGCACAGAAGGATTGTTGTGGTAGAGAAAGAAGTGCCATCTTGGAACCATTTTGGCCAGGATAATGACCATTTACTGGGAGAGATTCACAGTGCCATTCAGAGTTGAGTGCTAAGGGGTGCCCAGTTATCAGGGACCCGCTCGGCTATGCCCTAAGTGATACCTGCTGGCAGCTGATGACAGCAGGGTGTGACTCTTGTTGCAGGACCAGTGTCGACTCTGAATGCAGATATGAAACCCTCCTCTTCACCAATCTTGCAATAGTCTGCCTCACTCCTTCATACTTAAACACTCTCCTGCTGAGGTTCAGAAGGAGAAAAGGGACACATTCTGATGGACGGAACACTTTGTATGATCAAAAGTTTATGCACAGTCAGAAAATTGAATCAGACCAAGGTTACCAGACTGTATTATATCAATTACCCTACTCCAGGTTTAGAAACAGGGATATGCACAGTTGGGGTCCTGATTCTGGGATGTTGATCAAGGTCTATTGTTTGATCTAGTACTGACTCCATGAATGTGTTTACTTGGTGAAAACCCATGCAGATGCACACTTAGAGATATGGACATCTTCCCATATGGTATTCATCATAAAAGTTTGCTTGACCCTTCCAATGACTCTTAACCTACTTGCACATTCACAAGGACATGTGCTTATAACCCATCACTTCTGGCACTTGTGAGAAACCAAAAGTCAATTTCAGAGAAATTAAGATGCCAAATTTTTAACCACATGTTAGAGTAAGATGTGAGTAAATGTGTGCTTTTTGTTTTTTGAACTTTTGCTAAAGAAATCAGGGCAAAAATCTGTGAACCTGGAAGACTCTTCAAATACAGAGGCAATAATGCTATAGGAAAAAATTAAGGTTGGCTCTATATTTAATGCTCTTTAGAATAGTAAGTTCTTTGGAATAAGCTTCATGCAAAAGAAGTTGCAGAAGAGATTTAGTCATCATTGTATCTATCAACTATCATTGTAGATGTGTTATTATTGAAATATGTTTTATATTATATTGATATATTATTGGAACTAGTGCATACTTTCTAATATCCTTGAAAGTTTTTGTTTGTTTGTTTGTTATAAGGCTCAAACACTTGCCAGAGAGAGAGAAAGGAAAAGATATAGAGAGACGGAAGTTGAGAAATCACTCCTTAGGGAGATGAGCATGCTGCAACTTCTTCTCCATTCTCCTCTCAGGATTTTGGGCATGTATGCACACACACCCAGGATGATTTTAAAGTAGCTTGAATCTGGGACTCAAACTGCACAGCTGGCCATAATGCATCCAGAGGTCTTAACCTTCATGCCACCTGCTGACCCTAGTCTAGGAGTTCTTAAATTAACCAATATCTTTCCTGAACTGGCAGTAGTAGCCTTATAATACAGCAAAATGAAGAGAAAAGAGAAAGAAGAAAGCAAATCAAGTTCATACTTTTTAGTAGTTGTATGATGTTAGGTGAAACGTAACGTTTCACTGGCGAAATAATCCTTACATCTGTTCATCCCACAACTTTGTAGTGAGATTAAAGGAGGTTCTGCATGTCCAGTTCTTTGCACAGTGCTTACACAGGACATTTCCTAATCTCTGCAAATCCATCTTGAGAAATTAAAGACAGAACATATCCTCGCTCTGTGACTTCAGTGGTAGCTTCACATTTCCAGTACTTTGGTAGTTTTCTAGAAGATCTAAAGAAAACAGTCCTAATAATGTTAAAATTCAAGTGGTCTTTGATTAATAATTTGTGATATGAAATCATGTCTATAAAACAGCTTGTGCTACATGGAAGTCAGCTGCTCTGTGGGTTATGATTAAAAAGTGAGAGTGAGATAATCCTTTCTTCATATTCTTCCTGCATAACCATAGCTAGTGCCCACCCAAAGCCCTTTCTCCCATCACTTAGTGCATAGCCATAAATTCCAACTATACACACTTGTATCACTGTGCTTGGGGATTTCTCTGGCAAGTAAACCTGGCTATGCATGCTCACAAAATGTCTTGAAGTGTCAGAGAATTAACACCCTTAGAGACAGCACTTAATCAGTATCCCAGCTCTCTTAGCTCTCTTGATCCTAGAAAGGGATAATCCTGGGGCATGTGTCCTGCACTGACTACCAGATTTCTCCAATGGGATTGAGCTCTAGCTACTGCAGTGGTAACTGGTTGGATTTCTCTTTCTCTCTCCCACTATGCTACTGGTGTTTCCTTCATTTGGAGATAATACAAATTGCACTCAAATCCTTGCCTCAAGGTCTGCCTATGAGGGATCCCAAAAGAAGACAGAACCCAACAATAGTGGTTCCAATTTTGGATTCTTGCAGTTATCTCTCAGCCTGGACTTTCCTTAGTTCAGAAACCTTTTTGTCATCCTTCAGAACCCAGATCAGTGTCGAAAAGTTTTAAGACCAAATTGCAATTGGAGGAATTGATATATTTCAGTAGTTACATTATGTGTTCACCAGTATACCTTTTAAAATGTATTGTTATTGTATAGTATCCTCTGGGTGACTTTTCCTCTCCAAAACACTAATCCTTTGGAGTTCAGGAGAAACTCAAAGGAATAACTCTAGAATGTGGTAAAGATAACAAAGTTGTATGTTTCCTTTAGGAAAACTGTGAGATTTCTGTATATGCTAGTTTATCAGGAAAGAATGAAACATTTTAGTAGATAAAATTCATCCTACTCATGCAATTCTTCTCTCATCAATCCTCCTCCCTTTCCCTCTTTCTTTTTCTCTCCTCTGTTTACCAGTCTACATTCCTTCCTTATTCTTTTGTCTTCATTGGAACCTTAACCTCTCACTCCATTTTAAAAAGAAGAAAATTATCAGGTGACTTCATTAAAAACTTATTGCAGGGTAAGTACACTCTTGGATAATAGCATATCTCTCAAAATATTTCTCATTGTATTAAATTTCTTTGAAAGACACTGACTTCAGGAATTCAATGTCAGCGCAGCCATAACACAAAGTTCTGCAAGGCTGATTGTCATGGAAAAGTATCAGGAGACCTTTCTGTGTGTTCATCATGCCGATGATTCAGAACTGGATGAAGCCGGGGGTGGATCAAGGTATGAAGACTCTGTTGGGGGTACTCCCTGTCTCTCTTCTCATAGAAGAAAGAAATAAATAATCTTAAAATAAAGGACTTTAGTGTCTGAATACTTTATAAGCTAAAGCTTAGCTGGTTACAATACTTTTAAATGGGACAGGCTATTTTGGAGTCTTGTGTTACAGTCTGAGATCTCAAATAATTTAGGAAAGTACAAATACAGATCTCCCTATAAAAATTAAACATACTCTGTATTCATTGAGAACAAATGAACAATTTATCTCTTCAAAATAAACCACTTTTTTTAGTCTTTCTTCACTTGAATATCATAGCAAACTTCATTCATCTTTGAGTACTATCATGAGACTGTAAAGACTGTCTTTAATCACCAAATCATTTGGAAACCCATCCCTCCATCACCATGTGTCCACGATGAAATATGTTTTCTTTGTTTTAAGAAAGAGGAGGAGAAGGCATTCCATTCTTGAGCTGAGGGGAAATGACCAATAACAGTGACACAAAAGTTGGCCATCTCTTCATAGAATACCAAAAACAGGTATTTGTTTCTTATATTTTGTTTATTAAATAATTCAGCTTGATGTCTGAAGAATTTAGAGACACTTACAAAATGGAGGGGACTGAATGAGCAACAAAAGAAGAAAGCCTCTATAGTCACTGCTGATGTTTTTCTGGTATTGCAGAATCAAGAGGGGTGGTTCATGGCCTCATAAAGTTTCTATAAAATTCAGTAGAGATCAGATCTTTCAAAATTCTTACATTCCTCCTTTGAGGATTAGGGGTAGTGTTTCATGGAGGCATTAGTAACTGTATGTTTTCTTTGGGGAAATGCATTTGCCATGAAAGCAGAGGTTGTGTGACTAAAATATAGTTTTGTTGCTGTGAGCTTTATCTTAACATTTTGTGGCTTGCATTTTTACATTTTTACAAAACAGTTCTTATTCTTTAACTGAATCAAACATGTTTGGAGATTTCCCTTACATAAATACCAGTTTCTGAAATTTACTAAACACAGAAGGGCCCTTTAATAAAAGGGAATTGGCCATCTTGGTGGTAGGAAGCTCACATCCCACATCTGGGAATTTTCCATTTGGAAGGACTTTAAGATCCCTGTGTAATTCAAGTGTTAATATTAGTGTGTTAGTGGAAAATGACAATTCCCACAATCTCTATGAGCATGAAAGTTTTATTTTATTTGATTTGACTACAGTTGTAAAGATCCTTAATCTTCTTGTGTTCATAATTTGAGTATCTCTCCATCAGTCAAACATGCGTAATAAAACATCCTTTCCTCCCACGGGAAATACGGGAAATTAATTGATGCTGGGGAAAGTGAACACTTTGGGTTTTAAAAAGGTTTCTGTTTTCTCTATGCATTTGTGCAAGTGAAGGAGATGAAAACTCCTTTGTAATTCACAACTAGAAGGAGAAGGTGGAGATGTTCAGACACATCACTCACACTGAGAACTCATAATGTTTAAGCATGGAAAGAATTGAGAATTAGAGGCAATGGGGTTATCTACCCTCTGATTTTTTTTTTCTTTGAAGTTAAAAAAATATTTTTTTTCCATGAAAGACAGAGAGGAGAGACAGACAGACAAGCACCCATAACAAGATCTTCATACTGTGATCCACCCTAGTCTACTGTGCTCAGGGGGTCCCCAGAACATGAACCCACAACCTTTTCCATGTGGGTCCAGTTACATTACCGCTGTTATCTCACTTGACCTCAACTATCTGCTGATTTTTATTTCATATTGCTCCCTGTAGTGTTTGGTAGTCCCATGAGCATTGGGAAAAACCAAGATTTTGTGGTTTTATGACTCTACTTCCCAGGCATGTGCCAGATGATCTATTTCTTTTAACTCCTATAGAAGCATTTTGAAGGGCTGGAAAGTGACATGGTGGTTAAGGTGCTGGACTCCCACTTGGCTGATTATGGCTTGAGGCCCGGACCTGGAAGTTTGCTTTCTCTTTCCTTCCCTCCCTCACTTACTGCTTTCCCTCCACCTCCTCTCTCATGCATATGCCCTATAGCAAATTTTTTTAAAAGATAAATAAAATTAATAAATAATACTTTTTTAAATAAAGAAGCGTTTTGCAAGTTTTAGTAAGTTGTTTATTTTCAACTTTGAACCTCTGTGATCTCTTGCCTTTTCCACTACTTCTAAGACACTTTATTTTGACCTCTCTTTTTCTCTCTCATTTGAATGCTTATACCAACAATGCATGAATATATATTATCTTTCTATATAAAGAATGCTGAAATCTAATTTTGAAAGCCTGTATGAAGAACTGCAAAGATGTGGACAAATAAAAACAAATATAACTGATAGTGAGAATAGAGATTGTTACAGCACTTTGAATAATTTGTTATATTTGGCAAAATAAAAAATTTGCATACCACCCAATAATTGCTTTATGTTTCTATATTCATAAAATGGTGATGATAATTTTATCTTTCTTACAGAATTGATGGGGAGATAAAATGACCTAATATACATAAAATACTTAGGGGTTATTTTTAAAAATTTATTTATTTATTTATTTTGTTATAGAGGGTGTGCACTTGCTAGAGTCAGAGAGAAAATGAGAAATCACTCCCCAGGGGGGATCACCACACTGCAATCCCTTCTCCTTCATTCTTTTCTCAGGATTTTGGACATGCAGGCACACATGATCAGCATGAGATTCAAGTCACTGAATTCAGGATTTGTATTGCAGTCAGCCATGTGGGAACCCAGTACCTTAATGACTATGCCACCTACTGGCCCATGGAGATTACTTATTTTTAAAAAAGGTTTTTGCCTTAAGGCATGTACCCTCACTGAAGAGAGAAAGAGAGAGAGAGAGAAAGAGAGAGAGAGAGAGACATGGAGAGGGAAAGTGAGAAATCATTCCACAGGGGGAATGGCCACACTGCGATCCTTTCTCCTCTATTCTCCTCCCGGGATCTTGGGTATACACACACACACTCCTGGCATGATTTTCAGGCCACTGGTTTCAAGACTTGAATGGTGGTCAACCATGTGGGAATGCAGTGATGTAACTGCTACACAACCTGCTGATCCCTAGTGGTTACAGTATTTTAGTTCTCCATAAATTGCAGATTTTATTTTTAGTAGTAGAATCAACATCATTATTCATTTCCCACCTTAGAGAAAGTTTTGCAGTGTCTACAGGATGTGTATGAATGTTCATAAAAAATTGTAATCATAACAAAAATGCCCAAAATCCCAAGTATTAATAAAAACAGAATGTATAAAAATATTATTCTATTTTCATACAAATACATATATCAATATGAATAAACACAAAAATTGTAATATTGAGATAATTTCCAAAACATGTAGATCATAAGTGTGTGAGGACAGAAGTCTGACTGCTTTTTTCTATTTCTAAAATCCCTTCCAGAGGGCCTATGGTGAGTGACGTCCACAGACATTAACAGGCCATTTTGGCCCAATTGATAAAAGAAAACTTCCTACATCCTGTCCCTGACATAGTATCCTGCAATTTACACCATCATTTTGACTCATTGATAACAGGACTCATCCAACATCTTGTCCTTGGGACAGTATCTTATAACTGCACATAAGCCCCCTTATCTCTGTCTACAAATTCCTTCCTAAAACCTACAGGCCCAGCTTCCACATGTCCAGCCTTTTTGTGCTAGACCAATGGAAAGCTCTTCACTAAATTCTCACTCTCAAAATCAAATTAAAGGAACTCCTGTACCTGATCACCCTGAGAGAGAAGCATGTTTTGTCTCCTCTCAGGCCTAGGTCTCACAAATTCATGCTTAGAAATAAACAAAATTATTATTTTTGCAGAGTTGGTTATTTCCATGACATGTGTAAACATTATTGTGTATTTTTTTAAGAATGAATGTATACACAGAAAAATAACAAAGAGACATATAGGAGTAATAATCTCCAAAATCAAGAGTTAGTTTATCTAGTAGCGAGAAAGTATTCTACAATCACAGTTTTGACTAAGGCTATAAAAGGATCAAAAATATTCCATTTCTCAAGTTGTTTAACATGTTCATGGTATCATTCTTTATGTCTTTCAGTAAATACTAAATATTGTACAACAAAACTAAAAAAAAGCCACAAATAGCAAAAATAAAGAATAAACAGTGGGACCAGCAGTTAGCATAATGGCTATGTCGTTGGACTCCCACGTAGTTGACTGCGGTTCACGTGCTGGACCCGGTGGCTTAAAACTCAGGCCGGGCGCGCCGTGTGCGCACGTGCCCAAGATCCCGAGAGGAGAATGGAGGAGAAGGGATTGTGGCGTGACCATCCCCACTGGGGGGTGATTTCTTGCTTTCTGTCTCTCTGTCTGTCTGGCCAGCGCATGCGCCCTATAGCAAAAGCCTCTCCAAAAAAAGAAAAAAAAAGAGAATAAACAGTATATCCATGAATCAGTTTTGTATTTATACATTTATTGTGAAAAATAGTTTTTTCAAGTTGGAAAGACTCTTTGCTTTCAGTGTGAGGAATTTCATATAATGATGGCTTGATTCGATTTGAATCTTTGTCAAAGAATTGAAGATAAAATCCAAAAGCAATGTGAAAATTCATGTAGGAAATATTTCTTACTGGCAGCTTATGAGATGACAGAAGGCAAGAGTTTACCTGAAGCTAATTATACCTAGTGGGTGTAAGCAAGACTCCATTGAGGCTACTCACTCATGTGTTATGTTCCCTGCAGTCCTCCATCCCGAGGCCTGTGTAGGTCTTGCTTTAGCCCTTATGTCTAGAGTCTTTTCACTAAGTGGTCTGGATGCCTATGATTGAATGTTTGTATCAGTATTTTTTTTCCCCATTTGAAATGTCTAGAGGTCTGGGATTTAATTAAAAGCATCCGTCACAGCCCACATATTAATCAACAGCCATTAAAAAATGCCTACTATATGCCTAGCACCATACTGGGCATGAATTTAACTGCTGTAAATTAAGTTTTTAATAAAATACCCCAATACAATAGTTGTATAGGCCAAGACAAAGAAGAGTAATAATGCTCTGAAAGACTACTGTTTGATGCAAAGAATTTAGAGTTCTCTATCCTTGCCAGTCCAACTTTAATCCCAAAGTGTTTGTGTCTGCTATATTTTCTATTTTTTCCTGACGTTTGCTGTCTTGTAATAATCCCTAATCTTGAAAACCATTGTTAGCTATAATCAATATTTAAAAAAATGAAAGGGCACATTGTTTATGACAAAGAGAAACAGTTCTCACTGAACTCAGCTTCTTTTTCCACTCAGCGTTAGTTACAGGACTATTTTAAAAAGCCATCTTACAGTTTTAGACACCAGGATTTAATTGTTCAAGCCCATAAAATCTAGAGGAATTAATGTGGAGCTTGTAGAAGGAATGTTTTTAATGAGTGTCTGGGGCTGCCAGCACTGAGACCTTGTCACATGATGACAAGTGAATTCCTGAAGCGGAAAGTTGCCTTAGAAAAATCTCTGCAGTTACAGTAAATGTTTGCTTGTCTTCCTCCATCATCTCAACTTCCCCCTAGTAAAAATGGCAGTAGAAAATGAAACTTTTGGAAAGCCACATTTGGGAGTTATACTGGATCATCCTGTTCAGGGTTCAGTCAAATTCCCATAAAAGTAGTAAAATCTATTCAGCTTTAGATATCAGATCATTTCCATGGCAACTACCAGTGTTGGCAGTTATCAAATGAAAGGTTTCATGGACAGTACACAAATGAATGGGCATGGCTATTTTCCAATAAGTTTACTTTCATGAAAAAAAAGCTCAGGGCTTCAGAGGCTGTGTGATAATACAGTTTTGACCCAATTCTCTGTGAGGCCAACACACTGGGGAAAGTTTCAGATTTGTGTCTGGGGACCTCCTTGAACATGCTTAGCCTGTGTGCTCATGATTTGGGGCTGACTGAAGCTAGAGGTGGACTGTGGAATGAAGACCCTCTTGTTGAATAGGAGGGGGAGGTAGGGAGTGACACTCTTTTTTATTTATTTTTTTATTTCTTTTTTGTGTGCTCATGATTTGGAGCTGATTGAAGCTGGGGCTAGATTGTGGCATGAAGACCCTCTTGTTGGGTAGGGGGAGATAGGGAGTGACACTCTTTTTTTTATGTCTCTTTTTCTTATAAAAATTAAAAAATAAATATACTTAAAAAAAAAGGGGAGTCAAACTATTGACTAGTGTTGAGGGAGCTGAATCCTACATGGCTGACCACAGTTCAAATTTCGCCCCACAAACTTTAAAAACACACAAGTTGGGTGTGTGTTTGTGTTCCTAATCCTGGAGATGAAGGCATCACAGTATAACTAGCATACCATTGAATATATGGTATCCCTTATAATTATTTGTATTTCTGTGACAAGTGTTATAATATTGCCTATTTGATTACTGATTTCATTTGTCTGGTTCTTTCTGGTTTTCTTGGGTAATCTAGCTAATGTTTTGTCAATTTTGTTTATCTTCTCAAAGAGCCAGTTTTTGTTTTATGTGTCTTTTGTATTATTTCTTTGTTCCCTATTTCATGTATTTCTGCCTTAATTTTCAACATTTATTTTCTTCTAGTTCTTATGGGACTTTTTTGTTAGCATTTCAGTTCTTTATGTCATGCCCTTAGGTTAGTTATTTGCCATTTGACCATGTTTTTATTGTGTGCACTAATTGCTATAAAATTCCCTCGTAGGAGTGTTATCACCGTGTTCCACAGATTATGGAATGTTGTGTCTTGGTTGTCATTTTTCTCAACAGATTTTTGAATTTCAATCTTAATTTCTCCAGTAGTTTTAAAATAATCCAGGAGTAAATTACTGTTTCCATGTATATGAGCTTTTGATTTTATTTTTATAGACCACAGATTAGTTTATTTTTAACACCCATCATGCCATGAATTCATAGGGAATAGTTTCCAGGAAGTCAGGCTCCTTTCCATTGGTTCTCAGAAAGTGTGCTTCTCTGAGTGGAGCAGGCTGAGGCTGGTGCTTCATTTGAACCCAGGTACCTTTCTCTTTGGCTTCTTTCTTTTTCTAGTCATTTTCTTTCACACATTTTAGAAAGCTATTTCTGCTCTTGGCATGCTTAATATACTCAATACACACGTGGATTCTCTTAGCAAGAATCTTGCCCTTAACTTGTTTGTTTACAACAACGCCAACAGCATCCTGGGAAACATCGTGGACTCTTCCAGTTTTGCCATGGTAACATTTGTGGGGCATTCCTTTGTGAACGGTACCCATTCCCTTGATGTCTACAATATCACCTGTCTTGTTTTTTCACACATATGTTGCCAAAGGAACCACTCCATGTTTTCTAAGAGGCCTAGAGAACACATATTGGGTGCCTCTCCTCTTTCTTTTTGGGTTCGTCATTTTGGTTAATTACTGGAAGATCGTGGTTCCAACCAAAAGCTATATGAGCATTTTTGCAGGCTTGTTCTGTTGCTGATTTCAAGTTTAATTCCTTGGGGATGGAAAATATACTAACTATATATAGTTTCTATACTTTCGAATTTATAAAGGCTTGTTTTGTGCCATCTTATGTGGTCAATCTTCAAAAATTTTCTGTGGGGCTGAAATAAATGTGTAGTTAGTAGTTGTTGGGTAAAATGATGTGTTAATGTCTGTCAGATTAATTTGGTTTATATTATTTAGCTTCTGTGTTTCTCGTTTATTTTCTGTCTAGATGGCCTATCCAGTGGTGATAGTGGAGTGTTGAAATCTCCAACAAATGTCTTATTGTGTTGCAATCTCTCTCTCTCTCTTTAGATCTAAAACTCCTTTTTTTTTATATATTTGGGGGCACAAGTTTTGGGTGCATTGGTATTTATAATTATTACGTTTTCTTGGTGAATCATTCCTTTTAATACTACATAGTATTTTTCTTTGTCCCCTTTTACAGCTTTTATCTTAGTCTATTTTGTTGGATATCAGTATTTTGACTCCAGCCTTTTGTTGGTTTCTGTTTGCATAAAGTGCCTTTCTGCAACTCTTGACTTTTAGGTTACTTATGTCTCTATCAGTGAGGTATATTTCTTATAAGCAGCATATTGAAGACTCCTGCTTATTTATCCATTACCAATCCATATCTTTTAATTGGGGAATTTAATACATTAACATTCAATATTATTATCAATATGTGGGGACTTATTGCTATTGTTTTGTTAGTTGTTTTTTAGTTGTCTCATATTCTCTTATTTCTATTTGTCTCCCTTTCATCTCCTGATGCAGAATTCCTTTAAGTATTTCTTGAAGAGTTGATGCAGTGTTGGCAAATTCTTTCAGTTTTTGCTTATCTGGAAATGAGCTTTATTTTTCCTTCTCATTTAAAGGATAATAATTCTGAGTATAGAATTCTTGGTCAAAATGTTTTTTCTTTCAGGATTCTATATATGTCTTCTCATTCATTTCTTGCTGGCTTTGTTTTTGGTGAGAGAGCTGATGTTGTTCTGATGGGGTATCCTTTGTAAGTAACTTGACATATTTTCTCTTGTCATTTTTAGAATATTGTATTTGTCTTTGACTTTTGCAAAATTGGCTATGATGTGACTTGAAGAGGCTCTTCTTATGCTGAATCTATTTGGTGTTTGTATTTCCTGGATCTGGATATCTGTATGTCTCTCTAGATTTGGAGAGTTTTCAGGTACTATTTTATGAAAAATATTTTTCCATGCTTTTATTCATCTTTGCTTTCTGAAATACCTATAATGTAGATATTTGTATGCTTAATGATATTTAAGATTTTCCATATGCTGTTATCTTTTTGCTTTTTTGTTACTTGGACTAAATCAGAAATTTTCTCTTGAGGGACCAGCAGTTGATGTAATGGCTATGTCTCTGGATTCCCATGCAGTCCACTATAGTTCAAGTCCCAGACCCAGTGACTTAAACTCATGCCGGATGTGTGTGCGTGTGTGCCCAAGATCCTGAGAGGAGAATGGAGGAGAAGGTTTTGCGGTGTGGCCATCCCCTCTGGGGGTGATTTCTCACTTTCTGTTTCTCTGTCTCTCTCTGTTTTTCTGGTGAGTGCACATGCCATATAGCAAAAACCTCTCAAACAAAGGAAAAAAAAAAAGAAACTTTCTCTTGATACTATTGAGAGAGATTTAAATTTCCTGTATTGTATTCTTCATCTCAAAAAGATCTGTTTGACTCTTTTTTAGGATGTTTATCTCTTTATAGAACTCCTCCTTCTCCTCCTTCATAGTCATGGAATGATTTTCACTTCTCCAGAAATTGTTTTCTGTTATATCTCATTGAGTTTTGTAATGATTAATACCCTGAATTATTTTTCTGACATTTTTATGATTTATTGTTTTTTATTTATGCTGGTGAGGAGTTATTGTAATTCTTTTAGGATAAGAAATTTCCTTTTTGTTTGTTTGTTTGTTTGCATGTTCTTTATATTTCTTCTGTCTATGCATTGATTTTTTTAAATTTAAATTTATTTGTTTACGTTCATTCGCTGTACATCATTACAGCATACAAAATGAGATTTTCCATCCAGAGTACACTGTATATTGTCTCAATCAAGCACATCAACATATATGTTATTGTCAACAAATAATTTTCCATTTCTTGTTTCCTGT
>NW_006159565.1:9077727-9116550 GCF_000334495.1 Tupaia belangeri chinensis
CCCTAAGCATCATCATAGCATACAAAATGTGATTTCCCATGATTTTTTAAAAGCATTTGGTAGAGTACTCACTTCTTCCTCATTTTTATAGTAGATTCTGTGATGCCAGAGTGGGAAGGACAGCCTGAGATCCCTACTGTACTCTGCAAAGTGGGCCAAAGGAGGCTGGAGGTCAGTTGCTTTTGGCGGGTTTTCAGAGTTTCAGAGGAGAGTTTCTCTCATTTCCTTCCCCAGAGAGAATATGTGTATGCTGGGGGGAAGTACTCTGGAAACTCACTGGTTTTAGGTGGTTTACTGCTTTTATACAAATAGAGATTATGAGTTCCAGAGGTTCCTGTCATTCTTTACTTGTACTTTGTCAGTCTTGTCTCACTCCTGAGGTACTTACAAGCTTTTCTTTCCAGAGAGACACTAAGGTGGGTATTTCTAGTCAGTCTTCTTGATGCTTTCCCTGAAGCAGAATAATGGCTGGAATGCTCATGGTGCTCCTTTTGGTGAGTCTCAGCCTGGGGCTCTGGCATCATGATCCCACCAGTCCCTGTAGCTAGCGCTGCTCCAACTGCCTTTCTTTGTCCCTGGTGGGCACCCCCAGCTCCTATAATCGTTTCACCACAGTCTATTTAGATTCCCTCAGGTTTGAGGTTCCAGTAGTGCCTGGGGTCTGGGAGCAAAAACTGAGTCCCTGATGCATATCTCGATTTCCAGATCCAGGGTCCTGGAGGCAGGGGCTGTGCTGTAGACTGCTCAGACTCTTAGGCTCACGTCGCCAGACCTTGGGAACTGGGAGTGGGGCCACACCACTGCTAATCTCTCTCAGGTTCATGGCTCCAGCAGTACTGGGGGGGTGTTGTGTGGGGAGGTGGGTGCTGTGTGGGGAGGTAACTGCTGCCTCTCTGGCAATGAGGCCAGGCCCTCTGTCCCAGCTGCAGGGCTGAGCTGCAGTCTGCTTGTCTCTATCTGGCTCACAGCTCCCGTGGTGCCTGAGTAGGGTCGTTACTGCTGCCTTCCTGGTAAAAATTCAGTTCTGAAACATTGGGTACCAACAGCAGGGCTGCACTGCAGCCTGCTTCATCTCTCAAAGTCTCCAGGCTGCAGTGGCACTTGGGAAGAAAGGCAACAACTGCCTCTCTGGCTAATATTTAAGGTTTTGGGCCTTGGATCCCAGCAGCATGTGCTGCAATCCCTTTTCTTCCGTTTCTCCAAAGTGTAAGAATATTAGGCACATATACACAATACCGGTGTATCTTCCAAGTGATCAGGGCTGGGATTTGAACTGTGGTTGACCATATGTGATCCAGATTTCCATTCACAGCACTTAACTAGTGAACTATGGCGCCAGTTCCATTTTAAGTTTTTTGAATAAACAAGACTAATGTGACTGCAAGGCCCATACTTTTAGCGTGGCCTAAAGGAAGCATTAAGATTAAAAATCAAGAAACAAAATGAGACATAACCCAGTAGAATTTTTTAAATTAAAACATATGGTGGATATGTTTGATACTCTGATTTGATCATTATGCGATGCATGCATGTTTTGAAAAAACACACTATACCCCATAAATACACAACTACATATGCAAATTAGAACTTATAATAAAAAAGAAATAAAAAATATACACACATTGCAACACTACACATTTTGTAAACATATAATGATTTCCCTTGGGGGAGGTTAAGAAAAATAAGAGTATGAAAATGGAATAAATAAACAAAACAAGAGAGTAGGCTTTGTGGGATCAGTGACTCTACTGTGCTTTCCCTAGAGCCTTTGATTAATTTGACCTTATGCTGCTGAGTTTCCCAACAAAAAAAAGACATGCTCCAAATAATAGAGAAAAAAATTCAACTTTCATCTTCATTTGAACACAAAACAACCATGTACAAAGACGCCTTGCATATTGATGAGCATGATTTAACATGAGTAAAATTACACAGCTCACCACTTAATTCTATTAAATACTTTTAATTCTAATAAGTATTTATTGAATGCACTCTAAGTGCAATACAGTATACCATAGTAAGATTTTGCAAACAGTGGAAATGTACTAAATATTACTCCTAGGAATTTCTTACCTGTTCGAAGAACATAATGTCTAAGTCAATTATACTCAATATACAGACCACTGCCGGCCAGTGAATATTTTGCCGTTGACCTGTGATAGGAATAACACAAGTGAGAGCTTATGTTTAAAAATTTTCATTGCAAATTGACTAGACTGCAGCATCTAAGTCGTCTTGTCCACTGTAGAGGGTATGGATTGGATCGAGTGTTGTCAAAATCATGTAGCATGGGAAGGTTGCCAGTTGATGCCTAGACACCTCCTTGAGTATGCTAAGCATGCATGTGCTCATGGTTCAGTGCTGGCTGAGGTGTGGAGTGGGTTGCCAGTTTATCTCTCTCTCTCTCTCTCTCTGTGTCTTTCTTACTCATGCAAAAAATAAGAAAATGAATTTAAAAATTTTACATAGTAAGTAACAAATGGCGAAAGCTACATAATTATTGGGCGCAGTAGGGCCATGTTCTAGTATAATTGCATTGTGCCTAGACAAATAGTAAAACATGTATTCCACAAAGGGTAAGATAAATTTGAGATTTCTTTTTGTAGGTGGACACTGATCAAAAACAACTGTAATATGTGTATGTGAAGGTATGTGGTTATTGAGGGAAAATGTTTGTGGAAAATGTTTGAACTACGGAATTAACTCAGTGTTTTTGCAAGGTAAGCAACAGTTTGATATTGACAAAAGATGAAATTAGACAACCAGTGCTGCTTATTTGTCTAAGATTTTGGGCATTTAAATGATTTTAGAGAGATTTTTGTTATAGGGCACATGCGCTTGCCAGCAAGAGATAGAGAGGCAAGAAGCAAGAAATCACCCTGCAGGGGATTGGTCATGCCACAATCCCTTCTCCTCCATTTTCCTCTCAGGATTCTGGCCACACATGCATGCACATATGGCCAGCATGAGTTTTAAGCCTCTGGGTCCAGGACTCGAACTGCAGTCGACCACGTGGGAGTTCAGCAACATAACCATTATATAATCTGCTGGTCCCAACATTTAAATGATTTTAAATATTGTGAAGAAAAATTTCAACACGTCTTTCTATGGCATATTGAAGGGCAAAGGTGCAAGTTAGAAGCTTGTAAGAATACAGCTTCTGCAGCTGACAAGTTCTGTGATGTATTAATTATCAGTAAATCAGTTAATGATCTTGATATTGTGCATCTGCCAAAGTTTGTCACCGAAAACCCCGCCAACTTTATCTAACATTTTAAATGTTTTCTAACATGAGAAGATTCATGTCTAATGTTTGTGTATCCAGATCTTAGTCCTTTTATAAAAAGATAATTTATTTTTAATTATAATTTTATATGAAAATCATTCAACTGGCTATTGCTGAAAGATAGAATATAAATTTTGAATACATGGTATCACCTACTTCATTTTGGATCAAAGTAAAAAAAAATTAATGTCCCAAGATTGCTGCCCTGGCCCTAAAACTCTTATTTTATTCTTGTCAAAATACTTTTGTATTAGTATACTAGAACAAAACAATAATTGGAATAAACTTATTCCCTGCTAATGCTGTTGCTGCTAATTCAGTCCAGATCAGAGAGCTAGTAAGAAAGCAATAAGCTTATATTTGTCACATCAAAATGTGTTAAATGTCTATAAATACAGTGTTCAAAATGTTGCATATGTGTTTAATATAGGTACTAGCAATTTTATTAATCACTTGAAAATATAGCTATTGAAGGTCAAAAATGAACAAATGTATCATTCTCACCCATGTGCACACTTTCAACATCATATATAGTTTCTGAAATTTTTATCTTTTTCCATATGTTATCTTCATTTTGATTATGTGCATATAAATTTAATTTTATGTCTACTGGATCTACCTATAAAATTTTTTACTTCAGGGACCAGCAGTTAGCCTAATGGCTAGGTCGCTGGACTCCCACATAGTCAACTGCGGTTCGCGTCCCGGACCCGGTGGCTTAAACTCACGCCGGACGCATGTGCATGCGTGCCCAAGATCACGAGAGGAGAATGGAGGAGAAGGGATTGCAGTGTGGCCCTCCCCCCTGGGAGGGGATTTTTTGCTTTCTATATCTCTGTCTCTCTCTCTCTGTCTGGCGAGCACACATGCCCTATAGCAAAAACCTCTCCACAAAAAATTTTTTTTACTTCAATATGTACGTCTTTTTTTCATTGTATTTACTTATTTATCTTTAAAAGTTTATTTCTGGGGCCAGCAGGTAGCATGGTGGTTGAAGCACTGGACTCCCACATAGCTGACCACAGTTTGAGTCCCAGACCTGGTGGCTTGCTGCTTGCTTTCTTTCTCTCTCTCTGTCTCTCTCCAGTGAGCACATGTGTCCTATAGCAAATTAAAAAATAATAATAGCAAATAAAATTCAATAAGTAATTTTTTTTAAAGGTTATTTCTTCCATGGGAGAGAGGGAGAGAAATAGGCACCTCCAAGAGGGTCTCCATGCCACAATATACCTGTAGTCTTAGTTGGCCTGTATCATGAGCACTTGTGCTTGCCCAGCATTCTCAGGGAAGTCCCAAGACATGACCCCGCATACCTTTCTCATGTGGGTCCAGTTATGTGACATCTTAGTCACCACCTGACCTTGTATTTCATCTTTATAGACCTTCTTTTTTAAAATCTCCTCTTATGAAAGTGTATGTCTGCAAGGGATTGGAAATTTTAAAAAGAAAACTAGTTTTTATAACAGGTATCATGAGAAGAGTCAGCTGAAATAACTTGAATACACAACAGACAGTGCTAAGTGTGACAGTAAATGTGAAGACTAAATCTCAAAGGTATTATGGGGGGGACTAGCAGTTAGCATAATGGCTAGGTTGCTGGACTCCCATGTAGTTGACCGCGGTTTGTGTCTCAGACCTGGTGGCTTAAAACTCATGCCGGGCACATGTGCGTGCGTGCCCAAGATCCCAAGAGGAGAATGGAGGAGAAGGGATTGCGGTGTGGCCATCCCCCCTGGGGGGGTAATTTCTCACTTTCTGTCTCTCTGTCTCTCTGTATCTGTCTGGCGAGTGCATGCACCCTATAGCAAAAAAAAAAACCTCTCCAAAAAAAAGAAAAGGTATTATGGGGGATAAAAACTCGCTAGTTGGATTAATCTTAAAAAAACGCACTATCTCATTTGACTCTCCAGATATAGCATGAGGTAAACAGAGATCACTAAGCTCTGAGAAGTTGTGTGACTCAAAGGTTTAGCCACTAGCAAATTATCAATAAGGCTGACATTCACTGAGGGATCCTTATGCCCACCAGTGTATGACAAGTAAGCTTATTCTTCCTGGATAATACTTCCAAGTAACTTATACTTGCTTCTGTTTGGAGGTTTCTGGGTATTACTTTAATGGAAACTGACTTTCTAGAGAGGAGACAATTTTTTTTGGTGTAAATATAGGTATTATATATTATAATAAAAGTGAGCCTATGTTTTGAGATGAGCAGATTCCTGAGAGGGGTTAGGATCCTTCCACATGTCTCCATTAACACATTATTTCCATAGACTCTTTTTTTTTTTAACTGTGGTCATTAAATAGGTATTTTTAAATATATATTTTTTTAATTTAAGGAAAGGCAGTTTCAGATTTAATAAGTCAAAATCAAACAAAGTTAAGAATGTCAAAATCAAACAATGTTAAGAGAACTTTCCTTAAGATTTAAAGCCAGGAAACAGGTTAGGATTCTATTCAAATGGTAGGTACATGGAACTATTGACAACACAAAAGAAGACAAAAATTCTTAACTCTGGACAACAAAGCATAGAAGATCAGTAATGTTCTAGACAAAAGTAGTAAAATTCTATTTCCCCAGTTCAGTCTCATGTACTTAATCTATCTTCTGTTGTAGTCCAACCTTTCTGTTTAAATTCTGGAAGATAACATTCAACTCCGGACTTGCCCCTATCACTAAGCTGGACATTTTCTTAGTTGTTTTAAAACTCTTATTTCAGTGTGTCTGACTTTAGTTTTCCTGATATAGCACTCCCTTCAGAACTTCTTGGAGAGCTGGCTTCCCTGTCTTTATCTTTTCATTTTTTTAAATTTCTTCTTTTAAAAAGTTTTTCTAGGTAAAAGTATTTTCTTGGCTCTGAGATACTCCTTTATTTTTTATTTATTTATTTTTTGAGAGTTTTTTTGCTATAGAGCGTGTGCGCTCGCCAGACAGACAGAGAGAGACAGAGAGACAGAAAGCGAGAAATCACCCCCCAGGGGGGATAGATAGTCATGCCGCAGTCCCTTCTCCTCCATTCTCCTCTCGGGATCTTGGGCATGCACGCACACATGCCCCGCGTGAGTTCTAAGCCACCGGGTCCGGGACACGAACTACGTGGGAATCCAGTGACATAGCCATTATGCTAACTGCTGGTTCCCAATACCCCTTTATTTTGTTATTAATCTCCTTTCCTCCCTCCCATTTAGGAGAGGCAAAAGGGCAAGCATTCAGAAGAAGATTTACCCCTCCATTGGAGCCGAGAACCTTTTGGTGTGGTGTGCTCATTTAGTGTTTTGGTGTGGTGTGCTCACATGCTGTGCAGTTTTCATTTTTTGCTTTTGAAAAATATTTTTTTTTTCTCTCTCTCTTTTTCTCTTTCTGTTTTCTTATCCTTTTTCTTTTACCTTCATCACTTTGCTGCTCAGCCTTCATGCACTGAGTGTCTGGGCAGGGCTAAGTGAACTGTAGTCAAACATATGAATACTATTAGAATCACCATGTTCCTTAATCCCCTCTGAATCTGCCACACAAAGGGAGAAAAACAAAACAGCAATGAAATTGCATATCACCTCCTCCTGCACACCTCTGAATGCTCTGATTGAATGTCTAGAAATTAGGAAGAATTGCATAACCCATCAGATGACCAAAAATTACCACAGCAGCACAAGAAACATGAGAAACCAAGAAAACACCTCTCCCCAAAGGGAAAAGAATAACTCCTCTTCATCCATAGACAGTTCAATGGAACTCATGGAAATATCTGATAATTTAGAATATTCATAATAACAAAGTTAACAGAGATGCAAGAGAAGAGAGACAATGAATTCCATAAGAGGTAGAAGAAAAGAGCCGATGAATTCCAAGAGGTGAGGAAATTCTTGCATTACCTGAAAGAGGAAATATACACCATAAAAAGGAACCAAATGAAACTGTTAGAGATGAAGACTGTAATACAGGAAGTCAAAACCTCCCTTGAACGTATTAAAAGCAAACTAGTTCATATAGAAGATCGAATCTCAGATGTAGAAGACAGAGTCACTGGACCAGAAAAATCCACCACAAAGATGGAGAAAATAAGCCCCCAAAATGAGAATAATATACCAGAAATACTAGATACAATTAAACATCCAAACATCCAAGTAATTGGTGTCCCAGAAGGTGGGGAGACTAATAAGGGTACTGTTAATCTATTCCATGAAATCCTGGAAGAAAACTTTCCAAACCTAGAGAGACGTTTAAAGACATAGGACAAGAAATACAAAAACCCCAAATACAATCAACTCAAGAAGTTCTTCTCCAAGACATATCATAGCCAGATTGAGCAAAACCACAGACCTTTGATACCACAAGATACTAAGATTGGCAAGAGTGAAATGTCAAGTTACCTACAAAGTATATTCCATCAGGCTAACAGCGGACCTCTCATCGGAAACAATGCGAGCAAGGAAAGGATGGGAAAATATATTCAAAGTGTTAAGTGAAAACAATTTCAATCAAGAATACTATATCCGTCAAGATTATCCTTCATGTGGGTAAAGAAGACAAGAAAATTCTCAGATAAACAAAACCTGAAAGAATTTACTGACACTAGATCAGCTCTACAGATTCTTAGGAGGTAATTTAGATAGAAGTGGTGATAATGGCTTAGACCAGAGAAGAAAGGAGTGAAAGGAATAGGCACAGGTATACTTGAGAGATATTCAGTAGGTGAGTAAATGGGAGCAAAATATGACACAACAAGTGGAAGATCTAGAATTATACAGTATAAAACTATACTCAAAGTTATGGACGTGCAAAAGTATTCAATATATTAATCAAGACTACAAAGACTTGGAACTAGCAGCTGGCGTAATAGTTATATCACTGGACTCCCACATAGTTGACCGCGGTCAAATTCCAGACCTGGTGGCTTGAAACTCATACTGGGTGCGTGTATGCACGTGCCCAAGATCCCAAGAGGAGAATGGAGGAGAAAGGATTGCAATGTGGTCATCTCGCCTAGGGGATGATTTCTCTCTTTTTGTTTCTCTGTCTCTCTTTGTCCCTCCAGCAAGTGTGTGTGCCCGACAGCAAAAATCTCTCTTAAAACAAAACAAAACAAAACAAAACAAAAACCAAAGACTACAGACTTGAAGTCAAACTACAAAGAAAGGCAATTGCTGAATAAACATGGAATTCAAGATACTGAAATAGTGACTGTTGCTGGGTACACAGGAGGCTGTTAAGGGTAATGTGCTCTCTATCTTTTCAGATGAATGATGGCTACACTGGAATTGTGTAGTCAATTCTCTTTTTGCCTTTCACAAACATTGCATGCATTCTCTCTAGTGAGTTAGATATATGTTACTAAAAAAGAAAGAATAAGCAGACACTAAAATTTTGGCTTATATTGACAAATTTTTGAGAGCCTGGGCCACTCACCAATAAGAACTTCCTACTAACAACTTAATTCAGGAAAAATCGTATTCGTAAGATAGTTGTACAAAGATACAACGAAAATGCAACATGAGAGGAAAAGAAAGATTCACAGGCACGCTGAGAACACTTGCTCAAAAAATGACAACCGTGACAAAAACTGCTGTCAGATTATACACAAAGCCCTTGTGCAGGAGCTAAGAGCTCCCAGAGGAAAAGGGAAGACTCCAGTAAGTGCATAAATTAGGGCTGACAGTGTTGGGGCCTAGAGCTGGGGGCAGATCAATATAGAAGAATATAAAGAGAAAATGTTTTGATTCAAAACAAGGCAATTGGGACAGGAGGAAATTGCTTTATTCTGAAAGGAGGTCTTAAAGAAATCACTTGACTTTTATGCATTAATATTTAAATTTTATAAAAAGAAAAAATAAACCAAACAGCCTCTTTCCTGATCACTACCTAGCGCTTGAAGCACACAGTCCTGTTCTTTGAAGCACATAGTCCTGTTCCAACTGTGCTCACAACCTCAGGACCTGAGAACCCCACCTGTCCAGGGTGCTGCTTCATTCAGAACCTCCTTGTTCTTTCCATGCTACTATCTTTCTCAGTTGATTCTAGTGCTGGCCTCAGGAGACACAGGAACATCTGGGCTCCCCCACCATACCTCTGTCGTGTTCCTCAATCCAAGTTCTCTAATTCTTCTCGCTGCTGCGCTGGTCCATAGGTTTAGAGCTCAGATCTCAGAGCTTCCTTCACTTCACTTCCAGGCACAAGCCACTAGGCTGCTCCTCACCAAGACCCAGGGTCTCTGTTTTTCCCTATTACTGTTTATTCCAGCTGCACATTTGAGCTGTCAGCTCTTGAGCAGCCAAGGCAGTCAAGTAGGATACAGCAGGGTCATCAAGGCAGGTGAAGCTTATTTACAGTCATCATGAAAACTCCTATGAGTGGTCTAGCAGGTGATTTGAAGTGATAGTGGAAGATCTAGAATTATACAGTATAAAACTATACTCAAAGTTATGGACGTGCAAAAGTATTCAATATATTAATCAAGACTACAAAGACTTGGAACTAGCAGCTGGCGTAATAGTTATATCACTGGACTCCCACATAGTTGACCGCGGTCAAATTCCAGACCTGGTGGCTTGAAACTCATACTGGGTGCGTGTATGCACGTGCCCAAGATCCCAAGAGGAGAATGGAGGAGAAAGGATTGCAATGTGGTCATCTCGCCTAGGGGATGATTTCTCTCTTTTTGTTTCTCTGTCTCTCTTTGTCCCTCCAGCAAGTGTGTGTGCCCGACAGCAAAAATCTCTCTTAAAACAAAACAAAACAAAACAAAACAAAAACCAAAGACTACAGACTTGAAGTCAAACTACAAAGAAAGGCAATTGCTGAATAAACATGGAATTCAAGATACTGAAATAGTGACTGTTGCTGGGTACACAGGAGGCTGTTAAGGGTAATGTGCTCTCTATCTTTTCAGATGAATGATGGCTACACTGGAATTGTGTAGTCAATTCTCTTTTTGCCTTTCACAAACATTGCATGCATTCTCTCTAGTGAGTTAGATATATGTTACTAAAAAAGAAAGAATAAGCAGACACTAAAATTTTGGCTTATATTGACAAATTTTTGAGAGCCTGGGCCACTCACCAATAAGAACTTCCTACTAACAACTTAATTCAGGAAAAATCGTATTCGTAAGATAGTTGTACAAAGATACAACGAAAATGCAACATGAGAGGAAAAGAAAGATTCACAGGCACGCTGAGAACACTTGCTCAAAAAATGACAACCGTGACAAAAACTGCTGTCAGATTATACACAAAGCCCTTGTGCAGGAGCTAAGAGCTCCCAGAGGAAAAGGGAAGACTCCAGTAAGTGCATAAATTAGGGCTGACAGTGTTGGGGCCTAGAGCTGGGGGCAGATCAATATAGAAGAATATAAAGAGAAAATGTTTTGATTCAAAACAAGGCAATTGGGACAGGAGGAAATTGCTTTATTCTGAAAGGAGGTCTTAAAGAAATCACTTGACTTTTATGCATTAATATTTAAATTTTATAAAAAGAAAAAATAAACCAAACAGCCTCTTTCCTGATCACTACCTAGCGCTTGAAGCACACAGTCCTGTTCTTTGAAGCACATAGTCCTGTTCCAACTGTGCTCACAACCTCAGGACCTGAGAACCCCACCTGTCCAGGGTGCTGCTTCATTCAGAACCTCCTTGTTCTTTCCATGCTACTATCTTTCTCAGTTGATTCTAGTGCTGGCCTCAGGAGACACAGGAACATCTGGGCTCCCCCACCATACCTCTGTCGTGTTCCTCAATCCAAGTTCTCTAATTCTTCTCGCTGCTGCGCTGGTCCATAGGTTTAGAGCTCAGATCTCAGAGCTTCCTTCACTTCACTTCCAGGCACAAGCCACTAGGCTGCTCCTCACCAAGACCCAGGGTCTCTGTTTTTCCCTATTACTGTTTATTCCAGCTGCACATTTGAGCTGTCAGCTCTTGAGCAGCCAAGGCAGTCAAGTAGGATACAGCAGGGTCATCAAGGCAGGTGAAGCTTATTTACAGTCATCATGAAAACTCCTATGAGTGGTCTAGCAGGTGATTTGAAGTGATAAAGTCAAAATCTGGAGTTGTGGAGTCAGAGCAAGTCAAGTTCTTAGCCTTTTTCTACCCAGTGATTTTTTGGAAGCCTAAGTATTTGGCCTCTTCAACCAGCTCACCTGCGTACTGGGAATTAACCTCAATTATTTCCGCCTGAAAACTTAGACTATCTTGCTCCACTGGACACAGAAAGGTGGGATGGTTGAGAGGAGAGAAGAGCTGGACAGAAATAAGGACTGTGGCTGGTTGGGCCTCTTAGGAAGGGACAGCTCAAGGGGGAATTCCCCAAGGGAATCACAGATAGAGGCAGGGTTTAGAGGGGGAGCCTGAGGTCACCAAGGCTGTATTGTGACCCACCTGGAGTATAGTTGGTGATTAATAAGGCAAGAAAAAAGTGTTGATAAAAGGCCAATTACAGGGCCTGAGCTGGCAGAGAGAGGGTGTGTGTGGAGGGATGGCACCCAGGTTCTTGCTTAGCACCCAGGTTTCTTCACATGGTCACACAATCCTCTCTGAAGAAGGCCCTCAGGCATTTTCTCCTGGGCCTCAGGCTCAGACTACAGTTTAAAATTTTTGCTTTTATCCTCTCCTCATATATCTTGTTGGCCCTGCCTGTACCTTCTTTCCTCAGTTCTCCGCTGCCATGGTCGTGTGATCAATTTCTAGAAATTTCCTCTGGTGTCAGCTGTCTGTTCAAAGTCTTCAGCTTATCTGCTGATCCCCTATGGGTCCCACCTCCCTAAAAATCCAGATGACTGTCTTAGGGATATTCAGTTGTCCTTTATGGATCACTACACACGTGGGAATTTCAGCTCATATTGATGGATTTTTGAAAGCCTGGGTCACAATGGCTCACCAATAAGAACTTACTAAAAACGTTACTTCCAGAGCTAGCATGTATAGCTTCATAGCAATGTCAGTGTGAAGATGACACTGAGGAAGATATACATCTCCTGAGACCAGTATGTGAGAGTATGACAAAGACACTGCTGTTTACAAATTCTTGCACAGTCTGTAGAGGCTGCTTGGGAGAAAGGAAAAAATGATGTTTTTTTTTTAGCATTATTTACCCTGGCCATGCCCCTGGACTTGAGAATGGTGTACAAATAGCCCTTCCAGGTAAGGGTTCCTTCTGTTCACTTCTTAATTGATAAAAGAAACTAACATCATGGAACCTTGAAAAGTCAGAAACTGAATCCACAGGAGTAAAACTTCTGAAGACAGCAGAGCCCAAAGTAGATAAGAGACCTAATTCATAGGAGGAAATGGTAGGTATGCAGTATACACAGGCATGGCTTACAGTGGAAGCATTCTGGACACACATAATTACCACTATCTAATTCATGACATATGTGCTCCTTATGAAGAGAACATATGAATTCTCTCAGAAACAAACTGAGAAATAATTAACATTTCAAGAAAAATCCAAGTAATTTTAATGGATTACCAGATTTTAATAGTTTTATAAAATTTGCATGATACTTTAAAAAAGACAGAAAGTAGAAATAGAAGTGAGATAATTGAAGTATCAAAGATAAAAAGTACCAGATTAGAATTCAATACTAGAAGAGCTATTACACAAAATTGAATGGTCTACACTTTCCACATCAGTGCTCTTACTAAGAAAGTCCTATGATTTTCATAATAGTTTGGGTTGCAGAAAGACTTTCTGTAGAGAGAATGAAAGTGGGCATCTAAAAACTGTCCTTAGGAAGTAAACCATCACATTGCTCAACTTCCATGGTCAACTCAAGATAACATTTACCGGGACCAGCAGTTAGCGTAATGGCTATGTCGCTGGACTCCCACGGAGTCGACTGCGATTTGCGTCCCGGACCTGGTGGCTTAAAACTCATGCCGGGCGCGTGTGCATGCGTGCCCAAGATCCCGAGAGGAGAATGGAGGAGAAGGGATTGCAGTGTGGCCATCCCCCCTGGGGGGTGATTTCTCGCTTTCTGTCTCTCTGTCTCTCTCTGTCTGGCGAGCACACACACCCTATAGCGAAAACCTCTCTAAAAAAAAAAAAAGAAAGATAACATTTACCAAATGCTTTTTCAAAGAGGACATGCAAGTCAAAGGGGCTATTTTGGCCCCACATTGGCAATGGCAAAGTTGATCATCTATCAAACATGTCCCATTTGTGAGGTCTTCCTTTTCTGAAAATGAAGGTTTGGAGTTTATGCCTGAGGCAGGCCCTGCATTTAATCCTGGTGAGTCATCAAATGTGCTCAGTAAACTGTGGCTCTGGTAGCTACATCAGTGTCCTCAAGCAGTCTGAATTATTCTAGAGTGAGGAGAAATTATTCTCACAGTGATACCCCTGCAAGAAAAACATCAGGTTTTCTTTATATTATCTTTTCTTTTTTTTGAGAGATATTTTACTATAGGGAATGCACACTCGCCAGAAAGACAGAGAGAGAGACAAAGAGACAGAAAGAGAGAAATCACCCCACCAGAGAGAAGGGCCACACCGCAATTCCTTCTCCATTCTCCTTTTGGGATCTTGGGCATGCACACACGCACCCGGTGTGAGTTTAAGCCACCGGGTCCAGGACTAGAACCGCAGTTGACTACATCGGAGTCCAGCGACATAGCCGTTATGCCATCTACCCAGGCCCTATGTTATCTTTTTAAAAATTTATTTACTTATTTATTTATTTGCAGTCATACACCGTACATCAATACAGTATACAAATGAGATTTTACATCCAGTATACATTATATATTGACTCAATCTAAGATATTACTATACATGTTATCATCAAAAAATAATTTTTTATTTCTTGTTTCTTACATATTTTGCTCTTCCAACCCATCCCTACCTCTCACCTTCTGCCAACTCCTCTAAAAAAAAAAGAAAACAAGAGAACGCACCTCTTACTTTAGGCATGAACCTCGGTGAGTAAAGTGAACATACTGTGATCTTACTTACCACCTGGAGGGTGGTCGCCCCTATGTAGTCTATCTGAAACCTTTTCTAGTCTGTGACAACCTGATGGCTTTTCAGCCCATTTCAGAATCCTGCTAAGTCAGATCCTTAAAATTACATTTCTGGATTTTTTACACTGAGAAAGACGATGGTCCCTGATATATGGGAATTAGATTGGTACAGTTAGGCTGTGGTGTTGCCAGAGCTGACCTGGTACTTACAGCTAGGTGGTGGTGCACTCTGGTTAAACATAAACAGAAAATGAATGTCAGGCAAGGCTGCTTTGTGATGATCTAGAAAACACAAGATTACAATATCTGAATGCAGACAAAGAAAAACAAAACATGAAAAATTTTCAAGCCACAAAAAATGGGTAAACGTTTTATTCTGCAGGTTAGAATATGAGTGACTACCATTGTTTGCCACCCAGAGCATTAACCTTACCCTCCTAAGTCTTTCTGGATAAGATTTGTTACAAGGATCAACATGAAGTTGTCCCCATAGCATGCAATGCAAAGTAAAGCTAGTTCTTCAAACTTCTCGAAATTTACTTCATACTTGCCCAAATCATATAAAGTCTTTGCTGATACCTGCTTACTGTGATTACCCATATTTTCTTTATTTTAATGAATCAATCAGTCAGACTTGTCCAGCGACAGTTGTTTTTCTCAGAGTCTTTTCCTGTAAATAGAGGAAAGAAATAGAGATCCACCGTTTCAGCTGAAGCCAGCTGAATTCTTTGTTGCTTTGGACTAGAATCTCTGATTCAGTAAAAATGTATACCTGGAAGGATCAACTTACCCTTGGCTAGATGGCTGGATGGTATGTTAATGTATAACTGAGCTCAAACATTTAGTAAAGGCTTTCTGTGTTTGGTTTATTTTACTTTGTTAATTATAATGCACTCTTTTGATTACCTGATAAGTTTTTTTTCCAAGGTTTTTTTTTTCCTAGTGAATTTGTTTTTTGTCCTAACAATCTCCATAATCTCTTTGCCTGTCTAGTGTTTTGTGTCCTTTTTTTAAATTTTTTTTCTTTCCCAGAGCGTGTATGCTTACTGGAGAAAGAGAAAAAGTGAGAAAGCACCCTCATGGGAAGTAGTCATGTCGCAATCTCTTCTTCTCCATTTCTTCTAGTTCTCAGAATTTTGGGCATGCATACATACACATGCACCTAGGATGTTTTTCAAGCCATGGAGTTTGAGACTTGAACTCTGTGGTCAGCTATGTGGGATCCAGCTATCATAATCACTGTGCTACTTGCTATGTTATTTGTTAATGGGGAGAAATTTTGCATTAGGAGACAGAGTTGCATAGGCCTGATAAGAAAAATGAACAGAGCTTCATAAACCTGTGGGACAGCATTGAGTGAATCTAAATGTCTGTAGGGGGAAAGAAAAGAAAAGAGAAAAGGGGAGGAAAAACTATTTGAATAATTGTCAGAAACTTCCCAAATGGGATTAAACAAAATTAACTTACACAGTTAAGAATCTCAACTATTTCCAAGTAAGATAAATACAAAGAATATACATTACATATTTTGTAGTCTAACTATTGAAAGCTGAAAACAAAGAAATTTTTTTTTGGGGGGGGAGAGGTTTTTGCTATAGGGAGGGTGCGCGCACCAGACAGACAGAGAGAGACAGAGAGACAGAAAGCGAGAAATCACCGCCCAGGGAGGGTGGCTACGCTGCAATCCCTTCTCCTCCATTCTCCTCTCGGGATCTTGGGCACGCACGCACACGTGCCTGGCGTGAGTTTTAAGCCACTGGGTCCAGGACACGAACCGCGGTCACCTACATGGGAGTCCAGTGACAGCCATTACGCTAACTGCTGGTCCCTAAAACAAAGACAAATTTTAAAGCAACTAGAAATAAAAAACAAAACAAAAACAAAAACAAATATCTCACATGTACAGGGAAGAAACAATACCTTAATGGCTGACTTCTCATGAGAAAAAAATGGCAGCCAAAGGCAATGAAATGATATATTTTAAGGGTTGAAAGAAACAAAAATCTTGCCAACAAATGACCTCAACAAGATCATTATTCAAAAAATAGAGGCAAACTAATTCTCAAATAGGGACAGAAAATTTATTGATACTGTATTTGCCTGTCAAGAAATATGAAAGGAATTCTTTTGGTCTGAAAATAAATGATGTCAAACAGTAACTCAAACCAAAGGAAGTAAAGAAAGAACACCCGCAAAATTATGTAGTGGCTATATATGTACAACATAAGTATATTTATCATTCCTTCTTTTAATGCCTTTAAAAGGAATACAGTGTACTGTAATATTAACATATATCAATGTAATGCCAAGGACAATAATATCACAAAGGAGAGAGAAAATGGAGCTACACTGACATTTAAAAAATATATAATTCACTAGAATTAAGATAGTATTAATCTGAAATATACTGCGATGAGTCATTTTAATCCCTAGATCAGTCATAAAAATTAACACAAAAAATTAGGACCAGCAGATGGCATAATGGTTACACGCTAGACTCCCATCTGACCCGGTGGCTTAAAACTCAGGCAGGTGTGTGTGCATGCATGTCCAAAATCCTGAAAGGAGAATGGAGGAGAAAGGATTGTGACATGGCCAGCCCCTGGGGGGAAATTTCTCACTTTTTGTCTCTCTGGCTAATGCATGTACCCTATAGCAAAAGTTTCTCTAAAAAATTAATACAAAAAATAGTTTAAAAAAAACCCACAGAATTAAATTAATGAATTAATTTTATTTTAAATAAAACTATTTAACAACAGATAAGGCAACAAATAAGTCGATGATTACAAAAAATAAAAATGGAAGGAAGAATGTAGAAAATAAATGGTAAAATGATAGATGAATTCAGTTATATTGCATTCACTTAAATGATCTAAGTACCCCAAAGACAAGGCAAAGTCTCCCAAATTGAGTGAAAAAAAAAGATCAAACTATATGTAGTTTATATAAGATATATTTCATATTTCAAGACTCAAACTGAAAATAAAAAAATAGATATCCTGCAAATAGTAACTATGAAAGAGGTAGAATATTTACTGATATCAGATATTGCAAATTTTTAGGCAAAAAATATTATTAGAAACAAAGAATGAAATCTCAATGATAAAAGTTTAACATATTAAGATAGAACAATGACAAAAGTATACATACCTAATAATAGGGTCTTACAATACATGAAGCAAACACTGATAGACTTGAAAGGAGCAATAACAAATTCAACATCTGTAGCTGGAGAATTTAATACATCACTGTTTTATCAGTAGGACAGCTACACAGAAAATTAACAAATATGTAGAAGACTTAACATTAACAACCAACTTGACTTTACTGAAATATATTAAATCTTTCACTCAATGACTGCAGAGTACAGTCTTTGGAAACGCCTTTGTACATATGTAACATATATCTGGAGAATATACCATAAGTTTGGTCATAAAATAGTCAAACTAAATTTGCGACAATTTGAATTATACAATGTCCTGTAATTACAGAGTTGTGTTAGAAATGGACAAGTAAAGAAAATAAATCTCTAAGTATTTAGAGATTAACAACACATTTCTGAATAACTCATGGGTCAAAAAAGTAATCACCAGGGAATCAGAAAATATATTAGACTCAATAGAAATGAAAATCTAACATAAAAATTTATGGGAAGCTGCAAAAGCAGGGTGGTTTTAAACATGCAAGTCAGGAAGGAATTAAAGACTTACATCAATATCCTAAGCTTCCCTCTTAAGAGCCTAGAAAAGAAAAGAAAATTATATCCAAAAGAAGCATAAGGAAAAAAATAATAGTACTTAGAACAGAAATAAGCAAAACAGTAACAAAAAAAGAACATGAAACCAGAATCAAATTCTTGAAAAGGTCCACAAGTTGACAGTTATACTAAACTGATGAAAAATCCCCAAACCAAAACAAAACACAAATTTATAAAATTGGGAAAGAAAAAGGAGACATCAGTACCAACAATACAAAAATGAAAATAATTGAAAAGGATTATGAGAAAATTTGTAGGAAGAACTTTATCCTAATAATTAGGCAACTTTAATAAAATTGGCGAATATTTTGAAAAACACGAATTACCAAAGCTGGTTATAGAGGAGCTAGAAAATCATGGAGAAAGGATTGCAGTGTGGCCATCCACTCTGGGGGGTGATTTCTCGCTTTCTGTCTCTCTGTCTCTCTCTGTCTTTCTGGCAAGCGCACGTGCCCTATAGCAAAAAATACTCTCAATTAAAAATAAAAAAAAAAAAGAAGAAGAACTAGAAAATCTAAATCTATGGAAAGTACAATAATTTTTTTTTTTTTTTAGAGAGAGATTTTTGCTATAGGGTGTGTGCACTTGCCAGAAAGACAGAGACACACAGAAAGTGAGAAATTACCCCTAGGAGGGATGGTCACACCATAATCCCTTCTCATCCCTTCTCTTCCCTTCTCCTCCTGGGACTTTGGGTTTCTATGCACATGTGCCCAACATGAGTTTTAAGCCTCTAGGTTCAGGACTCGAACCACAGTTGAGCATCTGAAATCAGTGGCCCAAACACTACGCTAATGTTGACTCTAGAAAGTATAATATTTTGAAGTAGAAATAACATTTTCCCACAAAGGAAAGCCTAGACCCAAATGACTTAACTGGTAAATTCTAGCAAGTATTTGAATAAGTAATGTAAATATTTAGCACTCTTTCAGGAAGCAAGAAAGAAGGAATGATTTCTAACTCATTTTATGAGGTCAGAGTTTTCCAACTTACTGTATGAAGTCAGAGGAATACATCACAAGAAAAAAAGATCAACATCTTCTGTGGACAGATACAAATATTCTTTTTTAAAAATATCTTTTATTATTATTTTTACATTAAATCACTATATATCATTAAAACATACAAAATAAATTTTCCCAACATAAATACACTGTATATTAGTCCAGTCGAAGATATTACCATACACATTATCAACAGATAATTTTCTTCTTCTTCTTTCTTTCTTTTTTTTTTTTTTTTTTGAGAGGTTTCTGCTATAGGGCATGTGCGCTTGCCAGAAAGACAGAGCGAGACAGAGAGACAGAAAGCGAGAAATCACCCCCCTGAGGGGATGGTCACACCACAATTCTTTCTTCTCCATTCTCCTCTTGGGATCATGGGCACGCACGCACACATTTCCAGTGTGAGTTTAAGCCACCGGGTCCGGGACTTGAACCGTGGTCAACTACATGGGAGTCCAGCAAAATAGCCATTACCCTAACTGCTGGTCCCAGTCTAATTTTCCATTTTTGTATCCATGCAATGTTTTTCTTCTTTCTTTTTCCCCTTGATTACCTCCCTTTTGCTCTCCCCCATTTTTTTTTAACCTTTCTCTCACACTATCTCCAGTATCCACAGTTGCTTTACATGCTTTTATACCTCCCAATCTTTCAGTCTCTGTCATAGAGCGCAGACATTTGATATATATTGAGTGAGACATACAGTGCCTCTCTATCATAGTCTAGCTTGCTTCATTTAACAGTAAATCCTCTGTATTCATCTGCTTTCTATCAAATGCCAGGATCTTCCTTGATTTTTATGACTGAGTAGTATTCCACAGTGTATATGTGCCACCTTTTTCAGTCATTCATCTGTTCATGGACATTTGGATTGGTTCTGTCTTAGCAATTGTGAATAATGTTTCAATAAACATGGATGTGCAAGTGGTTTTCTGACTGAGTGTATTCCTAACCTTTGGGTAGATGCCCAGGAGTGACATTGCTGGATTATCTGATAGTTCCATTTATAGCTTTTTGAAGAATCTCCATATCATTCTCCACAGTGACCATACTAATTTACATTCCCACCAACACTGTAGAAGAATTTTCTTTTCACCCCAGCCTCACCATATCATTCTTTTTAATTTTTATCTTAGCCATTCTGACTTGGGTTAGGTTGTGGTTTTGATTTGTTTTTCCCTTGTGATAAGAAATGTTGAGAATTTTTTTCATATGCTTTTTGGTTGTTCATATGTCTTCCTTAGAGAGTTGTCTGTTCAGCTCCTTTGATTATTGGGGTGTGGGTGGTAAGCTGCTTGAGCTCCCTGAATATGCTTATTATCAGTCCCTTAGGTAGTTAGAAAATATATTCTCCCAATCTGAGGGTTGCTGAGTCATTCAAATTTTTTACTCTTTTGCCATGCAGAAACTTTTTAACCTGATGTAATCCCACTTACTTGTTTTTGGGATTATTATCTGTGCCTTGAGGGTCTTATTTAAGAAGTCTTTGCCTATTCTGATGTCTCCAAAACTTTCCCCTCTGCTCTTAGGTTTAGACCTTTGATCAATTTTGACTTGATTTTTGTTAATGGTGAGAGATGGGGATCAAGATTCATCTTTCTGCTCATGGATACCTAGTTTTTCTAGCATCATTTACTAAAGAGATTTTCTTTCTCCCACTGGATTTCCAGGTGCCCTTTGTCAAAAATCAGTTGGTTGTATGTTATGGAGGTTATTGGTTTGTTTGTTTGTTTGTTTTTTTCTGCTTGGGTTCTCTAGTCTGTTCCATTGATTTACCAGCCCATTTTTGTGCTGATATCTTACTGTTTTGATTATCACAGCTTTATAATATATTTAGGGGTCAGGGAGTGAGATGCTTCCTACTCCACTCTTCTTGTGCAGTATTGCTTTGACAATACATGGTCTTTTTATGATTTCAGACAAATTCTATGATTGTTTGTTCTAAACCTATGAATAATATCTCTAGTAATTTGATTGGGACTTCATTAAATATATAGATTAATTTGGGTAGAATCAACATTTTGATTATATTAATTGTTCCAATCTAGAGACATTCCACTTTTTTGTATCATTTTCATTTTCAATTTCTTGTTTAAGCATTTGTAGTTTTCCTTGTAGAGGTCTTTGACTTTGGTTAGGTTTATCTCTAGTTTGTTCTTTTTTCTTTTTCTATTGTACATGGAATTGCTTTCTCCAATTCTGCCTTAGTCTTTTCACTCTTGGTGTATAGAAATGCTACAGATTTTTGGGTGTTGATTTTGTATCCTGCCACTTTACTGTATTCATTAATCACTTCCAGAAGTTTTTTCATGGATTCTTTTTTTTTCTATGTATATAACCATGTCATTTGTCAGTAGAGATAATTTCACTCCTTCTTTTTCTATTTGAATGCCTTTTATTTTATTCTCTTGTCTGATTGCATTAGCTAGGGCTTCCAGTACCATATTGAAAAGGAATGGAGAAATTTGTTCCAGATTTTAGTGGAACAACTTTTAGCTTTTTCCCTAGTCACTATGATGTTGGCTATGAGTTTTTCATATATAGCTTTTATTGTGTTGAGAAAAATAACTTCTATGCCAATTTTGTTGATAGTCTTTATTTAATTTTATTATTACTATTTATACTTTCAGTAACTATACATCATTTAGCTTGTAGAGAGAATTTATCCAACATGAAATACACCTTAGACCAGTACAGTTGAGAATACTCTACATATTATCAACAGGTAATAAACCATTTCCGTGTCTCATAAATGTTACTTTTGATTTTTCTCCCTAATTTCTTCCCTACAATCTTCCCCTCTCCCATCTTCCTTCTACCGTGTCTCCAGTGTTCGTAACTATTTTCAATGCTTTTTTTTTTTTTTGGAGAATTTTTTTTCTTTAAATAATTATTTATTTTAATTTGACCAGACAGAGACAGAGGTTGAGAGTGGTGAGAGAGGAAGTGAGAAAGCAAGTCATCAGATTCAGGACTCGAACCCTGGTTGGCCATGTGGGAGTGTCCAGCGCTTTAACCACCAAGCCACGTGCTAGTTCCCTAAAGAATCATTAAAAAATTTTCTTTTTCTTTATTTATTTAAATTTGATCAGGAAAGGACAGAGTGAGAGAGAGAGAGAGAGGGAAAGTGAGAAAGTAAGCTGCCAGGCCCGGGACTCGAACTGCGGTCAGCCATGTGGGAGTCCAGTACCCTTCACACCATGCCACCTGTGGGCCCCTAGTGACCTTAATCCTAATCTTCTCCCAAAGGTCCCACCTTTCAACACTATTGTCAGATTAAAGTTTCAGTATCCACAGTTGCTTTACATGCTTTTATACCTCCCAATCTTTCAGTCTCTGTCATAGAGCGCAGACATTTGATATATATTGAGTGAGACATACAGTGCCTCTCTATCATAGTCTAGCTTGCTTCATTTAACAGTAAATCCTCTGTATTCATCTGCTTTCTATCAAATGCCAGGATCTTCCTTGATTTTTATGACTGAGTAGTATTCCACAGTGTATATGTGCCACCTTTTTCAGTCATTCATCTGTTCATGGACATTTGGATTGGTTCTGTCTTAGCAATTGTGAATAATGTTTCAATAAACATGGATGTGCAAGTGGTTTTCTGACTGAGTGTATTCCTAACCTTTGGGTAGATGCCCAGGAGTGACATTGCTGGATTATCTGATAGTTCCATTTATAGCTTTTTGAAGAATCTCCATATCATTCTCCACAGTGACCATACTAATTTACATTCCCACCAACACTGTAGAAGAATTTTCTTTTCACCCCAGCCTCACCATATCATTCTTTTTAATTTTTATCTTAGCCATTCTGACTTGGGTTAGGTTGTGGTTTTGATTTGTTTTTCCCTTGTGATAAGAAATGTTGAGAATTTTTTTCATATGCTTTTTGGTTGTTCATATGTCTTCCTTAGAGAGTTGTCTGTTCAGCTCCTTTGATTATTGGGGTGTGGGTGGTAAGCTGCTTGAGCTCCCTGAATATGCTTATTATCAGTCCCTTAGGTAGTTAGAAAATATATTCTCCCAATCTGAGGGTTGCTGAGTCATTCAAATTTTTTACTCTTTTGCCATGCAGAAACTTTTTAACCTGATGTAATCCCACTTACTTGTTTTTGGGATTATTATCTGTGCCTTGAGGGTCTTATTTAAGAAGTCTTTGCCTATTCTGATGTCTCCAAAACTTTCCCCTCTGCTCTTAGGTTTAGACCTTTGATCAATTTTGACTTGATTTTTGTTAATGGTGAGAGATGGGGATCAAGATTCATCTTTCTGCTCATGGATACCTAGTTTTTCTAGCATCATTTACTAAAGAGATTTTCTTTCTCCCACTGGATTTCCAGGGAAAATCAGTCAAAAATCAGTTGGTTGTATGTTATGGAGGTTATTGGTTTGTTTGTTTGTTTGTTTTTTTTCTGCTTGGGTTCTCTAGTCTGTTCCATTGATTTACCAGCCCATTTTTGTGCTGATATCTTACTGTTTTGATTATCACAGCTTTATAATATATTTAGGGGTCAGGGAGTGAGATGCTTCCTACTCCACTCTTCTTGTGCAGTATTGCTTTGACAATACATGGTCTTTTTATGATTTCAGACAAATTCTATGATTGTTTGTTCTAAACCTATGAATAATATCTCTAGTAATTTGATTGGGACTTCATTAAATATATAGATTAATTTGGGTAGAATCAACATTTTGATTATATTAATTGTTCCAATCTAGAGACATTCCACTTTTTTGTATCATTTTCATTTTCAATTTCTTGTTTAAGCATTTGTAGTTTTCCTTGTAGAGGTCTTTGACTTTGGTTAGGTTTATCTCTAGTTTGTTCTTTTTTCTTTTTCTATTGTACATGGAATTGCTTTCTCCAATTCTGCCTTAGTCTTTTCACTCTTGGTGTATAGAAATGCTACAGATTTTTGGGTGTTGATTTTGTATCCTGCCACTTTACTGTATTCATTAATCACTTCCAGAAGTTTTTTCATGGATTCTTTTTTTTTCTATGTATATAACCATGTCATTTGTCAGTAGAGATAATTTCACTCCTTCTTTTTCTATTTGAATGCCTTTTATTTTATTCTCTTGTCTGATTGCATTAGCTAGGGCTTCCAGTACCATATTGAAAAGGAATGGAGAAATTTGTTCCAGATTTTAGTGGAACAACTTTTAGCTTTTTCCCTAGTCACTATGATGTTGGCTATGAGTTTTTCATATATAGCTTTTATTGTGTTGAGAAAAATAACTTCTATGCCAATTTTGTTGATAGTCTTTATTTAATTTTATTATTACTATTTATACTTTCAGTAACTATACATCATTTAGCTTGTAGAGAGAATTTATCCAACATGAAATACACCTTAGACCAGTACAGTTGAGAATACTCTACATATTATCAACAGGTAATAAACCATTTCCGTGTCTCATAAATGTTACTTTTGATTTTTCTCCCTAATTTCTTCCCTACAATCTTCCCCTCTCCCATCTTCCTTCTACCGTGTCTCCAGTGTTCGTAACTATTTTCAATGCTTTTTTTTTTTTTTGGAGAGGTTTTTTTTGCTATAGGGCGCATGCACTTGCCAGACAGACAGAGAGAGACATAGAGACAGAAAGCGAGAAATCACCCCCCAGGGAGGATGGTCACGCTGCAATCCCTTCTCCTCCATTCTTTTCTTGGGATCTTGGGCATGCACGCACATGCGCCCGGTGTGAGTTTTAAGCCACCGGGTCCGGGACGCGAACCACGGTCGACTACATGAGAGTCCAGTGCCATAGCCATTACGCTAACTGCTGGTTCCCAATGCTTTTATGTTCTCTAGTCTTTCAGTATCTACCATAGAGTAAGGACAGTTGGTATATGTTAAATGGAGACATACAATATCTGCTGACAGTTTTAATTGTGAAGGGGTGTTTTATTTTATCAAATGCTTTTTTGCATCAGTTGTTCTGATCATATTTTTTAAATCTTTCCTTCTATTGAAATGATGTATTATATTTATGGTTTTGCATATATTGAGCTACCCTTGCATCCCTGGAATAAAACTTACCTGATCATGTTGTATAATCTTTTTTTTTTTAACTTTCTTGGTATTTTTTTTAATATTTTTATTATCATCATAATCTTCTTTATATTACATTGGATTACATATAACTTTACAGTGTATTACATTGCTTTTTCAAAAGGGAATGCCATGCATGTTAGTCAATACAGAGACATTAATCTCCCCACTCATCATTCAATATCTTTTCAATGTTTTTCTCAATCATTATTATTATTATTCTAATTATTTTTTAAACAGTCAATCAGTATTTCTCATTTTGCTTATAAAAAGACTTTACCCATCATGAAATACTTCTCAGACCAATCCAGTTGAGAATACTATACATGTCATCATCGACAGTTAATAAGCCATATCTGTTTCCCACTAACGTCCTGCCTCTCTATATGTTCTCTTGCTATCTTTCTCTATCCTCTTCTCTTCACGCCCCACCCCCATTCCACTCTGTCTTATTCTCATTAAGTACTTTCACTGCTTTTACATCCTCCAATATTTTTCTCTCTACCATAGAGTGTGGATAGTCGGTATATATTAAGTGGATACATACAATATCTTTCTTTCATAGCCTGGCACTCAGCAATATATCCTCTATATCTGACCACTTTCTATCAAATGCCAGGGTCTTGTTATTTTTTATGACTGAGTAGTATTCCGTAATGTGATTTGCTAGTATCTTGTTGAGAATTTTTGAATTTGTATTCATTAGGTATATTGATCTGTAGTTTTCTTTTTTGTGATATCTTTATCTGTTTTTGGAATGAGGGTAATGGAGGTTTCATAGAATAAATTTGGAGGGCTTCTTCCTTTCTGATCTTTAAAAATAGTTCAAGTAGAATGAGAGTTAGCTCTTCTTTAAATGTTTCATAGAATTCAGAAAGGAAGGCATTAGGATTTGGGCTTTTCTTTTTAGGAGACTATTGATTACTGATTCAACTTTGTTGCTTGTTACTGATTTATTCAGGCTTTCTATGTCTTCCATATTCAATTTTGGTAGATTGTATGTGTCCAGAAATTTGACCATCTCATTAATTCAAGTTGTCTTGTTTATTGACATATACACATTTATAGTATTCTCTAATTATCTTTTGTATTTCTGTTATGTCTGTTGTAATATTGTCCACTGCGTTGATGATTAGATTTATCTGGTCCTTTCTGTTCTTAATTAATCTAGTTAACTGTGTATTAATTTTGTTTATCTTCTCAAACAGCCAGTTTTTGACTTTATTTATTTTCTTCATAGTTCATTTATTCTTTATGTCATTAATTTGTTTATTATTTCTTTTCTCGTGCCATTTTTTTTGGGGGGGGGCTTTTTTGCTTTTGTTTATCCAGTACCTGAGGTGTGTTGTTAGATTGTCTATTTATCAGCTTTCCATTTTTTTCTTGTGAGCAATAATTGCTATGAACTTCTCTCTTATGACTATTTTTGAGGTGTCCCATAGGTTATAAAAGTTTGTGTGCTTGTTATAATTGGTTTCAATAAATATTTTGATTACAGTCTTAATTTCTTCAGTGGGGTGAAGTCAGAAGTAGGTTGTTTAGTTTTTATGCTTTTGTGTCTTTTTTTCCCCTGTAGTTAATTTTAAGTTCAATTCCATCTTGGTTGGAGAAGATGCTAGATATAGTTTCTATTCATTTTAATTTGTAAAGACTTGTTTAGTGGTCTACTATGTGGTCAACCTTTGAAAATGTTCCTTGGGAGAGTGAGAAAATTATATATCTTGTTTCTGTTGGGTAGAAAGTTTTACAGATATATGTCAGGTCCTTTTTATCATTTGAATTCTATATCTCTTTGCCTTTTTTTTTTCCTTGATGATCTGTCCAAAGGAAACAGAAGAGTGTTAAGATTTCCAACAGTTATTGTATTGCAGTCTATCTCTACTTTTAGATTAAGTAGTTTATTTTTTATGTGCTTAGGTGCTCCAATGTTGGGTGTATAGATTAAGTAGTTTATTTTTTATGTGCTTAGGTTCTCCAATGTTGGGTGTGTATGTATTTATAAGTGTTATATTTTTCTTGGTGAATTAGCTCTTTTAGTGCTATATGGTGTCCTTTGTCTCTTCTTACAGTTTTGTCTTAAAATCTATTTTGTCTGATAGCAATATTGTTATTCCAACCTTTTTATGATTTTCATTAGCTGTGAATATCTTTTTCTGGCCCATCAGTTTAAGTCTGTTTGTATTTGTGGAGAGGTTATTTTTTTTTTTTTTTTTTTTGCCATAGGGCACGTGTGCTTGCCAGACAGACAGAGAGAGACAGCGACAGAAAGCGAGAAATCACCCCCCAGAGGGGATGGCCACTCCGCAATCCCTTCTCCTCCATTCTCCTCTCGGGATCTTGGGCATGCACACACACGCGCCCGGTGTGAGTTTTAAGCCACTGGGTCCGGGAAGCGAACCGCTGTCGACTACGTGGGAGTCCAGCGGCATAGCCATTACGCTAACTGCTGGTCCCGAGTCTGTTTGTTCTTGAGGTGAATTTTTTTTGTAGGCAGCATATAGAGAGATCCTGTTTTATTTATTCAGTCAGTCAATCTGTGTCTATTGATTGGAGCATTTAATCCATTTACATTCAACATTATTATCATTATATGTGGATTTGTCCCTGATATTTTGGTAGTCATTTTCTTGGTTGTTTTTGTTCTCTTATTTCTGTCTGTCCCTCTTCAGTTTTACTGATATAGTACTCCCTTTAGTACTTCTTGTAGAACTGCTGTAGTGTTGGTGAATTCTTTCAGTTTTTGTTTATCTGAGAATGATTTTATTTTTTCTTCCCACATGAAAGAAAGACTTGCCAGGTATAGTTTTCTTGGTTGAAATTGTTTTTCTTTTAGTGTTTTGAATATATCTTCCCATTCTTTCCTTGATTGCATTGTTTTAATTGAGATGTCTGATATTAGTCTAATGGGATATCCTTTGTAAGTAATTTGAGTTTCTCTTTTGCCATTTTTAGAATCTTTATCTGCAATTTTGACCAATCTGGCTACGATATGCCATGGAGATGATATTCTTAGGTTGACTTGATTTGGGTTCCTTTGTATTTCTTGGGTCTTGATGTTCGAATGTTGTTCTAGGTTGGGAAAGTTTTCTGCAGGTATTTCATGCCCATATTAAATTCTTTACCTACTGGAATACCAATTATTGTTTGGGAATTTAATGGTATCCAATATTTTCTATTTGTTAGTCTCATTTTTTGAATTATTTTTCATTCTTCTTGGTGATTTTTGTCTAGGTCAGAGGTTTTAATCTTCTGTATCAGAGACCCTATTATCTGCATGGTCTAATCTGCTATTGATATTGCTGAGGGAGGTTTTGATTTCTTGTATTACAGTTTTCATCTCTAGATGTTCTGTTTAATTCATTTATTTATGGTGTCTATCTCCTCCTTCAGGTCATGAAATAACTTTCTTAATTCCTGGAGTTCATTGTGTCTTTTTTTTTTACACCTCACTTAATTTTGTCATTATGAATATTCTGAATTCATTTTTTGACATTTCTGTAAGCTCTATTGTGCTTTCTGTGAGTGAAGAGAAGTTGTGTTCCCTTGAATAAGAACTATTTCCTTGCTTTTTCATATTTTTGCACCTCTGCACTTGTTTTTAGTCATTTGATGAAGTACACACTTCTTACTTTTTTGGATGGGTTTTTTAGTGTCAATGTAAAAGAATAGTTCTTCCCAGGTGTCTTCTTTGGTAAGAGGATGTGTCTTTCAATCAGAGTTGCTAGGTTCAGGTGCTTGGATCCTCTAACATCCTCTCAGGATGAGATGCACCTGTAACTGGACTAGAACTATGGAACTACAGAAAGAAGTACAATTCTGGACTGGTGAAATGAGAAATTGGAAAGAACCTGGTTCCCTGAGACTCAGTTGCACAGTCTTTGAAACTTGGAAAGGCACTTCCAAGAGGGGCAGCAGGACTCAAAGGGATCCAAAAGTTCAGACCTTCTTAGCAGAACACCAACAGGGAGTTCCACAGCCACTCACATTTAGCACTTGCCTCTCTGGGACACTGCCATGCAGGCCAGTGGAACTTGGAATGGCCACTGGGGGAACAGCAGGACTGTGATACAAATATTCTTAAGAAAATATTAGTGGATTAAATACAGCAACAGATACAAAGAGTGTGCAGCATGACCAAATATGAGGTATCTTCAAATAGCTCATGGAAAAAGTGTATTATAAAAATACTGTGCATGGATATCATTTTTCTTTTTTGGCCTGAGATAATTTCATGCTAAAATTTCATTCTTTTAACAATCTTTTTGAAGTTTCCTTGTAAAACTTATCACAGTATTACAGGGTAGGTTTAGCATTCAAAAATCATTTAAAACAATACATGATACTAAAAAAGGTTGCAATCACATAATTTTCTCAACGCATGTAGAAAAAACATTTGAAAAAATTTTATACCTATACATGATAAAAACTCACCAGACTAGTAAAAAGGAAACTTCCTCATTGTAATAAAGAATATCTATGAAAACCCCACAGATGACATTACTTTTCCACTACTGTTTAACATTACATTGGAATTTAGCTAGTGAAGTAAAGAGAGAATTAAATATAAATTGAAATATAACAGCATCCAGTTTGACAAAGAAGTAGATTTTTTATTCACAGATGCCAAGATCTCATATATAGAAAATATTAGAAGTTAAAGATGGGGTTGGCAAATTTGTAGAATATAAGAGGCAACTATAAAAAGCAATCATGTTTCTAAATACTAGCAATATTCAATCCCAATATGAAATAAAGATCCTATTCATAAAAGCTTAAAAAAATAAGAACAGGGATCAAGAGGTGGCATGGTGGTTAGTGTGTTGGACTCCCACATGGTTGCCTGGAGTTTGAGTCCTGGACCTGGTGACTTGCTCCCTCTCTTTTTTTCTCTCTGTCTCCCTCTGGTGAGCATGTTTGCCCTACAGCAAAATTTTAAAAAAATTGAGTAAAATTGAATAATTCTTTAAAAAGATAACAATTTTAGCAAAACATCTGCAAAACCTGTCCCTGAAAGTTATAAGACATTGCTGAAATTTTAAAAGTATAAATAAGTGGAAAAGCATTTTATATTCACTGATTGAGAAGACCCAATATTGTCAAGATCACAATTTTTCCCAAACTAATCTACAAATTCCAAGCAATTTCTACAGAAGACAAGACTTCCCAAAATTCATGGAAAAATGTAATGAAAATACAAGTTTATTTTAGTGCAAAACATTTTGAAATCCATGCATAGTTTTTATTTTACAAATATGCATTTTCCATGAACTTTTGGAAGACTTTTCTTAAATACCACTAAACATTTTTGTTGGAATTCAACAGTCTGATTCTAGAATGTATATGACAACATGAAGAACTTAGAATAGTCAAAACATTTTTACAAGGAGGTAGCCCAGACCGATTCTGTGCAATGCTGCACACCATGGAGCAGGCTGCTTTTCTCTGAATGCAAAAACCATTCTCTAAACATGACATATGAATAGCTAAAAGGTATATGAAAAAAATGTTCAGCATCTTTCCAATTATTGTTTGGGAATTTAATGGTATCCAATATTTTCTATTTGTTAGTCTCATTTTTTGAATTATTTTTCATTCTTCTTGGTGATTTTTGTCTAGGTCAGAGGTTTTAATCTTCTGTATCAGAGACCCTATTATCTGCATGGTCTAATCTGCTATTGATATTGCTGAGGGAGGTTTTGATTTCTTGTATTACAGTTTTCATCTCTAGATGTTCTGTTTAATTCATTTATTTATGGTGTCTATCTCCTCCTTCAGGTCATGAAATAACTTTCTTAATTCCTGGAGTTCATTGTGTCTTTTTTTTTTACACCTCACTTAATTTTGTCATTATGAATATTCTGAATTCATTTTTTGACATTTCTGTAAGCTCTATTGTGCTTTCTGTGAGTGAAGAGAAGTTGTGTTCCCTTGAATAAGAACTATTTCCTTGCTTTTTCATATTTTTGCACCTCTGCACTTGTTTTTAGTCATTTGATGAAGTACACACTTCTTACTTTTTTGGATGGGTTTTTTAGTGTCAATGTAAAAGAATAGTTCTTCCCAGGTGTCTTCTTTGGTAAGAGGATGTGTCTTTCAATCAGAGTTGCTAGGTTCAGGTGCTTGGATCCTCTAACATCCTCTCAGGATGAGATGCACCTGTAACTGGACTAGAACTATGGAACTACAGAAAGAAGTACAATTCTGGACTGGTGAAATGAGAAATTGGAAAGAACCTGGTTCCCTGAGACTCAGTTGCACAGTCTTTGAAACTTGGAAAGGCACTTCCAAGAGGGGCAGCAGGACTCAAAGGGATCCAAAAGTTCAGACCTTCTTAGCAGAACACCAACAGGGAGTTCCACAGCCACTCACATTTAGCACTTGCCTCTCTGGGACACTGCCATGCAGGCCAGTGGAACTTGGAATGGCCACTGGGGGAACAGCAGGACTGTGATACAAATATTCTTAAGAAAATATTAGTGGATTAAATACAGCAACAGATACAAAGAGTGTGCAGCATGACCAAATATGAGGTATCTTCAAATAGCTCATGGAAAAAGTGTATTATAAAAATACTGTGCATGGATATCATTTTTCTTTTTTGGCCTGAGATAATTTCATGCTAAAATTTCATTCTTTTAACAATCTTTTTGAAGTTTCCTTGTAAAACTTATCACAGTATTACAGGGTAGGTTTAGCATTCAAAAATCATTTAAAACAATACATGATACTAAAAAAGGTTGCAATCACATAATTTTCTCAACGCATGTAGAAAAAACATTTGAAAAAATTTTATACCTATACATGATAAAAACTCACCAGACTAGTAAAAAGGAAACTTCCTCATTGTAATAAAGAATATCTATGAAAACCCCACAGATGACATTACTTTTCCACTACTGTTTAACATTACATTGGAATTTAGCTAGTGAAGTAAAGAGAGAATTAAATATAAATTGAAATATAACAGCATCCAGTTTGACAAAGAAGTAGATTTTTTATTCACAGATGCCAAGATCTCATATATAGAAAATATTAGAAGTTAAAGATGGGGTTGGCAAATTTGTAGAATATAAGAGGCAACTATAAAAAGCAATCATGTTTCTAAATACTAGCAATATTCAATCCCAATATGAAATAAAGATCCTATTCATAAAAGCTTAAAAAAATAAGAACAGGGATCAAGAGGTGGCATGGTGGTTAGTGTGTTGGACTCCCACATGGTTGCCTGGAGTTTGAGTCCTGGACCTGGTGACTTGCTCCCTCTCTTTTTTTCTCTCTGTCTCCCTCTGGTGAGCATGTTTGCCCTACAGCAAAATTTTAAAAAAATTGAGTAAAATTGAATAATTCTTTAAAAAGATAACAATTTTAGCAAAACATCTGCAAAACCTGTCCCTGAAAGTTATAAGACATTGCTGAAATTTTAAAAGTATAAATAAGTGGAAAAGCATTTTATATTCACTGATTGAGAAGACCCAATATTGTCAAGATCACAATTTTTCCCAAACTAATCTACAAATTCCAAGCAATTTCTACAGAAGACAAGACTTCCCAAAATTCATGGAAAAATGTAATGAAAATACAAGTTTATTTTAGTGCAAAACATTTTGAAATCCATGCATAGTTTTTATTTTACAAATATGCATTTTCCATGAACTTTTGGAAGACTTTTCTTAAATACCACTAAACATTTTTGTTGGAATTCAACAGTCTGATTCTAGAATGTATATGACAACATGAAGAACTTAGAATAGTCAAAACATTTTTACAAGGAGGTAGCCCAGACCGATTCTGTGCAATGCTGCACACCATGGAGCAGGCTGCTTTTCTCTGAATGCAAAAACCATTCTCTAAACATGACATATGAATAGCTAAAAGGTATATGAAAAAAATGTTCAGCATCTTTCCTTGTAAGGGAAATGCAGGTCAAAACAACAATGAGATACCATCTAATCCCAGTCAGAATGACTAAGATTAAAAAAAAAAAAATGATAAATGCTGGCAGGGGTGTGGTGAAAGGGGAACTCGCCTACACTGCTGGTGGGAATGTAAATTGGTCCAGCCACTGTGCAGAACAATTTGGAAATTCCTCAAATATCTACAAATAGAACTACCATATGATCCAGCAATCCCATTCCTTGGTATCTACCCTAAGGACAGAAGAATACCTCATTGGAAAAGTGCTTGCACATTGATGTTTATTGCGGCACTATTCACAATTGCTAAGTCATGGAACCAACCCAAATTCCCATGTACAGATGAATGGATAGAAGAACTGTAGCACATATACTCTATGGAATACTATTCAGCCATTAAAAAAAGAAAGAAAGAAAAACCAAACCCTGGCTTTTGACAGGAAGTGGATAAAAATGAAAGTTTTACTGCTGAGTGAAGCAAGCCAGGCTATGAAGGAGAGACATTGTATGTCCCTACTTAATATATACCGAGGGTCTGTACTCTATGTCTATGACTGAAACTGATTGACTAAAGGATATAGAAACACAGTATATGGATGTAAATACCAGATATAGTGTGTGTGAAAGAGGAGAGTCTGAGGAAGGACATTTAGGAGAAAAATACGGAGGCAAAGCATTAATGGGACAAAGAAATGTGCTATTATCTGTTGAAGATATTTTACAGTTTTATCCACTGGACTAGGGAGAAATGTTCACCTGTTGAAATATTCATTTTGTAAGCTAAATAATGTGATCGAATGTATAAAAGAAAATGAAATAAAAAATGTGAAAAAAAAAAAGACTCCATTCATGGAACTGCTTTTCTCTGAATGCAACAGGCCCAGAGAACAAAGGCATTTTCTCAAGTCCTCGGTCTGAAAAGAGCAGGTCTCAGAACTCAAGGCTTCTGTGCTTACTTGAGGACCTTTTGATGTCAGGGTCAATGCGGATCATAGGAATATTGATTTTTCCTCCTTTGTCAGTAGAAGGAAGACAGTTTAGTTGGTGGTTTCCTGCCCTTTGCTTAAAAGAAGTTTTAGCACAGTGATACCCAACATTTTTGACACCAGAGACTAATTACATGGAGTATCATTTTTCCATGGACTGCGGTCATGGGGTTGGTTTAGGGATTATTCAAGCGTATTACATTTATTATGTACTTTATTTCTATTATGATTACATTATAATATATAATAAAATAATTACACAATTTACCATAATAAATAATCAGTGGGATCCTTGAACTAGTTTTCCAGTAACTATATGGTCCCGTCTGGAGGCTTCTGTGAAAATCTTATACCACTGCTGATCTGACAGGAGGCAGCTCTCAGGCAGTAATGGAAGTGATGGGAAGCAGCTGTAAATATAGATGAACCTTCACTCATTTGCTTGCTGCTAACCCCCTGCTACATGTACCAGTTTCAACAGGCCACAGACTGATACATTGAGGACTCTTGCTCTAGCACATTGTGGATCTTCCTGCAAAGCCACAGTTGGACTATTTTCACCCAGTCCCTGAGAGACAGGACTGTGTTCTGTGTTCTGGATTATATCCAGGCCCCAGAACTTGCCTGGGGCTGTGTATCTCTGGCAGGTGCAGCGTACTCATGGAAGGTACATCCTGAGCAGGTCCAGGGGAGGATCCACCCAACCTAAACTTAGAATTTTATTGTGGTGTGCCCTGTCCTCCTGGTGGGAACTATTTCAATGACAGTCTGAGATCGACTTCCAGCCAGTGAGTTTGTAAGTGTATGTTCACTGGGGGGGCATAAGAGGAGTGGACATATGGAAGAAAAGTTTCCAACTCTCACAAAAATCCACAGGCAAGGAAAGCTGCCCATTGTTTGACTCTGCTGTTGGTGAGAACATAATTCTGGGAGCCCATTGTGGGCATCTTGCATATATGCAGGAAGGTTCTGCTGATGCATTGAGGACAGGCTATAATTGGAAAAGTGATTTTCACTCCTTCATTTTTTAAACTTATTAATTTCTTTCATGAAGGAGACAGAGAAACACTCTCAACAAGGTCCCCAAGCTGCAGTCACGCCCATTCTCAGCTAACGTGGACATGTGTGTGTGTTCAGTGTGCTCAGTGAGGTCCTGGGACATGAACCCAGAGCTTCTTCCACATATGTCACCACTTGTCTACCATTGCTCCCACTTTTTTTTTTTTTTTTCGGTTAGAAGGCACATATACTGGCCAGAGAGCAAGTCAGGGGATGTGAGGTGGAGAAAACACCTCTCAACAGTGCATGGGCATGGGCACAATCTCTTCTCCATTTCTCTGTCCATGAGACTCTGGGCATGCATGCAGACACACATGCCTGGTACATTTTATTTCAAGCTCCATGGCTGAGATTTGAACCACATGGTCAGCATATAGGGTGTGGCTGCTTTAACCACCAGGCAATGGAGCCAGCACTGCCCTCCCCTTTTGAAGACATTTTTTAGCCTTATAGATTCACAGAGTTGCTGAGTCAGACCTGGAATTGTTGCAGGATATTGAGTGACGGGAGCCCCAACACCAAGGCTGGATTGATGAATGAAGCAACCGGATTCATGTCTCATGATCATGAAGAATTGTTTGGACAAAAGGAGGAAGTAGCAAAATAGAGTTTATTAAAAAGGACAAGCTCTCAGCAGGGAGAACTCCTGAAAGTGGGTTGCCAAGCTGGAGCTCTCGTCAGGGGTTTTTATCCTAGTTAGGAGGAACTTGTCCATACTTTTTCCTTGTCGGGGTCACATGGTGAGTCAGTCATGTTACTCTTTTATTTATTTTTTTTAATTTTAATTTACATTTAATCGCATGTATCTTTACAGTGTACAACATTACTTTTCCCAGCACTCATGTTACTCTTTTTAGAGAACTAAGAGTAAATGACAAGTGCTTGCTCATAGCTTTGAGAGTTTTAAGTTTTAGAAACCATTATCTTGTTTTTAAAATGCTGTGGGGACCTGGATAAAGCCCTAGTTGACATAATTGTTTCAAGTCTTGCTGCAATCAATAACTATTTGAAGCTTAACTACAAGCAGTTCTTTATGTGTGTAGTTCCTTGTGAAGGTTTGACTAAGGTGTCTCCACCTTTGGGTCTTATTTCCTGTCTGTTTCTTAGAGTTCTATCTCCTATCTCAGAATCACCTTTATTCACCCTACGTGATGCAGGAAACAGTATTCTCCCTCTGTATGGGTCATGGACACTGCGTTTTCTGTCCTTTTGCAGGAAGTTCTAGCAGATGTACTTGGTCTGAGATAAGACAAGCTCTCCCTGGCTTCAGAACTATAATCCAGAGAAAAGGTGGCTCTTCCTGAAACCTTGTGGAGCTACTGTCAGAGGAGGTCCTTTGGGTTATTTAAGCTCAAATTAATCTATTATTTATATAGTACCCACAATCCAAAAGATTATCTGCTCAGAGCCAAAAAAAAAAAGGGCAAAATGAAAAAAAAGAGAAATCGATATATGGCCTGAAAAAGGCAGAATAGCCAAGCTTAGGCTGACATCTTGTGGCTGATATTAAAAATAACACTTTACTAAGAAATTAGCTGAACAACAGGGTAGTCCAGGAGGAGAAAGGCCTGTGTTCTGAGAACTGGGAACATGAGCCTTTTTAATTTCGCCCTCACTTTTTTTAAATCTCTCTTTTCTATATGTCAAATTTCTTCAATAGTCTTTTTCAGTATAGCTAAAAGAAAGATAATATTTTAATTCCAATGACTACAGACTTAAAATTTATTTTTGACTAATGATAAATTATTATTTTTATTATTATTATTTTTCTTAGGTTTTGCTATGGGGCACACGTGTGTTTCTCAGAGACAGACAGAGACAGAAAGTGACAAATCATCTCTTAAGGGGATGGCCATGCCACAATCTCTTCTTCTCTACTGTCTTCTTGGGATTTTGGGCACATACACACACACACACATACCCAATGTGATTTACCGGTTGCCAGGTCCTAGCCTCGAACCATGGTCAGCCATGTGAGAGTCCAGCACCTTAACCAAAATGATACCCACTGACCCACTAATAAATTATTATTATGACGAATTCTGTTTCAGATTAATAAGGTATTCACTTAATATCAATTGATGACCTTGTTTCTTTAAATGATCAATACAATTTAATTGATTCGAGTGATTTGTATTGTTTTCTATCTGAAAGTTTACACAGTGTACCTCCTACTACCTTCTCACTGAGTAGGACAGCAGAAGGATCCCACTTGGACACAAGGGGAAACCAAGGACTGCTGGAGGTGGTGAGCAGGTGGTAGATGAGACCTGTGGGTGGAGCTGGAGCTGAGGGTTTTCACTTCCTTCCATGCACAGGACAACACAGTCTTCACATAGTCTCTTTCATTCTTTCACACTCTAACAAGGTAAGTATTATTATGCCTGCTTTATGAATGAGGACATGAGCGAGAGAACAGAAATAGAAGTTAGGGAAGTTGATTACCCAAGAAGCTGAACCTGGTCTATCTATTCTAACACTTCCTTCTCATCTACTTTCCCTCAAAGAAGCAATTCACTGTCTGGTTGCCCTTTTTTCCTATCCCTTCCTTGAGATTTTACATCTCTCATGCATATGGGCTTCCAAGAAATTATTGCTAGCATTTGTTGCTATGGTTCTCTCTGAAATATCAGTTGATAAAAAGTTATTATTTTTTCTTTGCAGAAATATTTGCATTTTAGTAGATAAGGAACTCTTGAAGACAGAAAGCTTATGGGATTTAAAGAGAGCCTGTTGGGCTCCAGGAAATTCATGGGAGGAGGATATTGGGGGCAGTACATAAAGATCTCCTTAAAATAACTTGACAAAGACAATCCAATCTTAGGTAGCCTGGGGCTTTCAAACATCATGTTCTATATGGGAGGTAAGTGAAAATACAACCAAGGACAAGCAGTTATTCATTCAGCATCCTGGATGAATTTACCACCAGGCCACTATAAACGCCTCCTGAGAAGAGCTGGAAGTTGATTCTGAGGCAAACAAGTATACCTCCCACTCCCATGATTTTGAAAAACATAATCGCCAAACAAAAGAAGCCAGGCCATTTTCATTCTAATGAACCTGAACTTTTCATTTTTCTTAAACTTGAATAACAACGGCCAATGAGCTGAAGTACAATATTTTATCCTTGGTACAGACTGTCACTCGTGGGACACTTACAAAAGGCCAGGCAACATACCCTGTGCTAAATACTTTATCTACACTGTCTTATGAGATAGCATTGGTATATCCATTTTACAGATGAGAGCACTGACTGTTGGAAGAGTTTGGTACATACCTGATGACACAGCGGAAATCTAGGTTGAGTTTGGCTCTGGGCTCCAAACTCTAACATTGTCTATATTAATAATATTAATCTAATTTTTTTTGTAGTAAAAAGAAAAATTGAGCTTTTTATTTTCAGAATTACTCTTCTTCCTCTGTGTATATTAGGTAAGAAGGGTGGATAGTGATACACATAGAGTCTCTAGTCCCTTTCGTTAATTGTAGGTGCTGAAAAAAAAAAAGATAGCTGCAAAGTAAAAGTTATAAAAGAAAAGAAATGATTTTATTGGCCACAAAAAGCTAGCATAAATAAAAAACACCCTGGGGTATGTGGTCAGAACCAGCTTAACCAAATGGAAATAATCCTGAAAAAGCTAGGTTCGTTTGTGCTTAAAAGTATTCATGTCAATTGTTCTGAAAGAGTTTACATTGGATGAAGATATCAGAAGAAAGTATTGTGGAAAGGAAGAAAGGGACAGGATTGAGTGAGTCTGTTAGCAGAAGCTGTCCGAAAACATCTTATTAGCAGTGATGGTAGTCCATTCA
>NW_006159565.1:9116716-9117707 GCF_000334495.1 Tupaia belangeri chinensis
TGATGAGCCTAAGATGGACTGCACCCCTGAAATTATCTTGAGAATGAACGTTTTGTGAAAGCCACATAGTCAATTTAGAGTACATGTAACCAGTATGCAGACTGGTCAATCACCCCCTCTTCCTCTTAGTTCTTACTTAGTTTTTAATTTTCGATAGCAAGTTCTTTTCTAGATGTACTTTATCTTCCTTTTCTAGATATACTTTATCTTCACATATTTATAACCCAGTACCACCTCCCTCCACTGTGAAAGGCTCCCTTTACTGTGTATTGGTCCCATGTCTGAGCCCCACGTGGGTGCTAGCAGGTTTCTGAGAACCTGGGGTGTGCCGGCAGGCTCCACATGTCCACACACACCCTCAGCAGTTCATGCCCATTCTCCCTCCTCCTCCTCTTGCATGTTAATGACCACATTTTCTCTCTGGCCTTTTTCACCAGAGAAGGTGAACAAAGATTATTACCTAAAGAACAATCAACACGTAGCTTTTGAGATCAGCAGATCTCGCTGGCACTTGACAATGTAAGAGAATTACAATGCAGGAAAGGGGGGAAAATAGCAGGATACCCTTTTCCTAGAATTCAACAACTCCCTCCTTTATGAAACTCCCTGGCTAACACCTTAAAAGTTCCACACTTTTTTTTTCTTTTTTTTTGGAGAGGTTTTTGCTATAGGGCATGTGTCCTTGCCAGAAAGACAGAGAGAGACAGAGAGACAGAAAGCAAGAAATCATCCCCCAAGGGGGATGGCCACGCTGCAATCCCTTCTCCTCCATTCTCCTCTTAGGATCTTGGGTACGCACGCACATGCACCCGGTGTGAGTTTAAGCCTCTGGGTCTGGGACTCGAACCGTAATCAACTACATGGGAGTCCAGCGACATAGCCATTATGCTAAGTGCTGGCCCCAAAAGTTCCACATTTTTAATGACTTCCACAGTGGAAGATCCACAGCCTCTGCCTCTGGGTCACCTTCGAGGAAAAAAAAAAAAAACAA
>NW_006159565.1:9117928-9138718 GCF_000334495.1 Tupaia belangeri chinensis
TTTTGCTATAGGGCATGTGTCCTTGCCAGAAAGACAGAGAGAGACAGAGAGACAGAAAGCAAGAAATCATCCCCCAAGGGGGATGGCCACGCTGCAATCCCTTCTCCTCCATTCTCCTCTTAGGATCTTGGGTACGCACGCACACGCACCCGGTGTGAGTTTAAGCCTCTGGGTCTGGGACTCGAACCGTAATCAACTACATGGGAGTCCAGCGACATAGCCATTATGCTAAGTGCTGGTCCCAAAAGTTCCACATTTTTAATGACTTCCACAGTGGAAGATCCACAGCCTCTGCCTCTGGGTCACCTTCGAGGAAAAAAAAAAAAAATCAGCTCACAGCATGATAGCCTCAAGGGGAGGACTTCACCATGAAGAAGGTGGCCCTTCAAGTGTTTTGAGCCAGACACTACTTCTATATACGCACTTTGTCTTTGGTTTACCTCACCTGCTGAGTATTTCTCCAGGGTTTCAATTAGCACCCGAAGACTAAAGAGCTGGATAAAGATGTCTCTAGGGAAAGCAAGAATGTTTGCTTCCAAACCCATTTCATTAGTACCTTTAGAATCACTAGGAAGACATGTTTAGAATATATGAGAGAGAGACAGAGAGACAGAAAAAACAGAGACAGAGAGAGATACCTCTAGAAGGGTCTTGGTGGTATAATCCACTCCCAGCCTCAGCCAGTGAGATTCATAAGCTCAAGTACACATGCGACCAGAGTACAGAAGGAGACCACAGGACACAAACCTGAGATTTCCCTGTGTGGTATCAGCATCACAGAGAATTTGCTACCCCTGCGCCACAATGGCTCGCTAAAATATGTTATTTATTTTTTATTTTCACATCATAGCTCTATGTTGGTGGCAAGTAGCTGAATTGTAGTATGCCTCCAAAAAGAGATAGTAAACATATTCCTCAAGAGTGTTGTGAAGTTAAAATAAGGCAAGTATTTAGAACCATCTTGCAAACTATGAAACTCTACGTAAATGCGAGATACCTTTATCTCCCTTTTATCTTCAGAATTACTTAATCTAATACTGGAGTTGATGAATTACAGCTCATTAGTTACCAAGTGTTTCTGAACATATGCATGCATGTTGGGGAAATATGTTAAAATCACTCTTTGCATGTTTTACAGCAGTGCTTTTTGTGTCTCTTGAGGTTCATATTTTGAAATATATAAATAAGATTTTTAAATGTCTTTTCCAAGTACGTGATTTCCCTTCTCTTTCCAAGGCAGTCATTAATATTTATTTATTTATTTTTCTTTCAGGGCTAAAATATGGGCTTATAGAGATCAGGGGAAAACAGAGACTAGGATTGCAATTATTAGAAAAGATAGTTTAAAAGACATTTAAGGGTCCAGCAGATGGCATAATGGTTTTGTTGCTGGACTCCCATGTAGTCGACCACAGTTCAAGTCCCAGACCCAGTGGCTTAAACTCACACCAGATGTGTGTGCATGTGTGCACAAGACACCTAGAGGAGAATGGAGGAGAAGGGATTATGACGTGGCCATCCCTCCCCCCCGGGGGTAATTTCTCACTTTTTGTCTCTCTGTCTCTCTCTGTCTTTTTTGGTGAGTGCATGTGCCCTATAGCAAAAACCTCTCAAAAAAAAAAAAAAAAAGACATTTAGAAAGAAAAACTAGTACTCAGCTCTAGACATAAGTTTCTCCCACAGGGCTAAAATCTAGAAAATCAGACTTTGTTGGGCCAAATGTATTTCCTAACTTTAGAGAGCTCTTATTAATCTTCTCCCAAGTTGGTGAAGATACTCATTTGTCTATAAGCACTAGTGCGGGACATATAAGGACTCCTCCAAAAGCTCATGGAAAATGCATATTATAAAAAAAAAGTATGGGTTTGAGACATTTTTGAAGTAAAATTAATTCAAATTCTAATTTAAATTTTTCCATAAATATTTTGAAGTTCCCTTGTAGATAATCCATTTGAAGGGGGAAAAAGAAAAGATAAAAACTCATCTGGGAGAGTTAATACCATAGAGTTGAAGGATATGATCTCTTAGAAAGAAGTTTAAAGACTCCTACTCCTATGCCCACAAAATTATGACAAAGGAAGGAAAGATGGTCATGTACAGGAGATCTGTCCCCACTCTGAGATTAGATCTAGTGTTGGGATCTAGGATCTACTTTTCTAAAGCTCACCCAGCTGCCATGGGCATCCCCAAAACACTGGGTCTGGGCAAGCTTCCTCAGGTGCACACTAGATGGGGTCTGAACCTCCATTTCTGCACATGACCAGTGCCAACATGGTATTAGACAAGTACTCCCTTAGGGTAGAACAGAAGGGAGTTGACAGGTGGATCTGATTTCCTCTCGGAGACCAGCAGATGCTTTCCAGATTGCCTTCGTCCCAGTCTGGGGTGGGACTCTCTAAGAAATTTTCATGGTACTGTATTGTTAGGCAAACGAGAGAGAACTTGGAGTTTGGGTGTGGCATAGTAGGACCCCAAATATTTTTTAGCTTCTCACTCTCTCCCCAAAAGTGAGAAAAATAAATAGTTGGTAAAATGGTAGAGGATCTTGCCAGAGATGTCACTACTGTGGGGCAAAGAGGTCATTTTCTGAAGGGCTGCAAAGTGACTACGTGAATCACAGTGTTCTGGGAGGCAGGAGCTCACAGCACCATCCAGAGATAACATATAGCCAGTTAGCAGGGACAACTAACAAGCATTGCTCAGTTAGGCTGATCAAAGATGTCACCAGCCAATGACAAGAAGATGACCTCTGTGCCAGAGACTACCACTAAGGGCTGCAAATGCAGATACAAAAGTCTGCATCACTTGCCTACCATCTTGACTAGGATGGAGCTCTGGGGTGCCAGGCATATTCTCTCTCTTGATCTAGTTGCTGTTTATACAGGTGCGTTTACTTTGAGAAAATTTGCCTAGCTATAATTTATGGTGTGTACCTATTTCTGTAAGTATGTTATACTTCAAAAGATGGCTTAAAAAACTATACAAATTGTCTATATTCTACCCCACAACATGAAGTATCATCCACACACACATACACGCACACAGTCTAGCAGGTGGGTAGTTGTGAGAAACTTTGAGTCAATTATAGAGAAATAAATATACATTAGTTTTTCTGCATACTTGAGACTTGTATGAACAAAAGAATGACTTTATGTGCTTTTGGTAATGAAAGTAAAACAAAAATCATAAATCAGGGAAACTCCCCAAATATGGCAGCTGTAATGCCATGGGAAAAAATTCAAGCTGCCTCATTATACTATTTGATTTTAGAGCAAATGAGCAAAAGTTACTTAGATTGAATTTTGGGCTATTACATTGTAAGAACATGTTTAGGAACTGACCCTGTGGTGGTGTACAGGCAGTGCCACCACTTGGGAGACTGGAAATCACACAAGAGCCACGGACCCTGTTTCCTGAACGTACTGGGCATGATTGATTGCACCAGTAATTCTTACTTTTGAGAAAGTTAGGGCAGGTGGACTGTGACACAGTGAGACCTATCAAAAATGCCTATGTCTGCCTCTCTCCCATTTCCTGTCTCTCTCCCTCTCATAAAGGGAAAGAAAAAGAACAGATTTAGGCAACTCGTTCTTACAACCACTATGTCCCACAGCCAAAGGGTCATATAGAAGAAGAAGAGAAAGAGAAATTTTGGTTTATTTTGATGTGTGTGTGTGTGTGTGTGTGTGTGTGTGTACAGACAGGCACATGAACATAAGGAATACAGCCAGTTACTTTTATACAATTAAGGTTATTTATTTAGGAATGTGGGGTGGGATAGCTTTTCCCTTACTGACATGAATATTAATATATTCTTATAATAGCATGGAGTTAAGTGTCGTCTCTCAAAAATGTATTTAAGGAAAAAAACTGTATGTTTTCTTAAGGAAAATATTTGGATTTCTTACCACATTCATTAATCAGAGAGAGCTGTGATTTTATAAGAGAGGAAATACGTTCAACTTAAATGTTTGCTCGACTTTCCCCATTGTTTCTCCTCCTTATTCCATTTCATTTCCGGTTGTCACTGCACATTACTTCCTACTCTTGCTCTTTCTCTGGTTCTTTCCCGCCCCTCACAAATAAATACCTTAAAGAGAAGACAGCTCTGGTTGGTTCTTCCAGACATCTGTCCCAGAGTGAACACATTTCTTCATAACAACACAACCCCGATATTTTTTTTTCTTTTTCTTTTTTTGTTTTTGGAGAGGTTTTTGCTATAGGGCTTGTGCGCCCACCAGACAGAGAGAGAGAGACAGAGAGACAGAAAGCGAGAAATCATCCCCCAGGGGAAATGGCCACGACGCAATCCCTTCTCCTCCATTCTCCTCTTGGGATCTTGGGCATGCACACACGTGCACTGGGCGTAAGTTCAAGCCACTGGGTCCGGAACTCGAACCGCGGTCGACTACGTGGGAGTCCAGCGACACAGCCATTACGCTAACTGCTGGTCCCACAACCCAGATATCTTAACCCGACACTAAATTAGTTTGAAAAACATTGTCTTCTGAGGAAGAGACTCAAGTACTGCTAGTTCGAATACTCTTTAAAAATTGCCCAATACTCTCAGATTCATGAGTTATAGCTGGAAATCTTGGCTGGCTTAAGAAATTTTAGACATATATCTTTGAATGAAGAATAGATTCAACCTGGCTCCATCAAAAATCAAGTGGAGGGAACCAGCAGTTAGCGTAATGGCTATGTCGCTGGACTCCCATGTAGTCCACCGTGGTTTGCGTCCTGGACTCGGTGGCTTAAAACTCATGTCGGGCGCATGTGCATACATGCCCAAGATCCCGAGAGGAGAATGGAGAAGTGATTGCAGCGTGACCATCACCCCCGGGGGGTGATTTCTCGCTTTCTGTCTCTATGTCACTCTTTGTCTGTCTGACTAGCGCACGCACCCTATAGCAAAAACCTCTCCAAAAAAAAAAAAAAAAAAAAAAAAAAAGGAAAGAAGACCAGCAATTAGTGTAACGGCTATGTCGCTGGACTCCCATGTAGTCAACCGTGGTTCAAGTCCCGGACCCGGTGGCTTAAACTCACGCCGGGCGTGTGTGCGTGCGTGCCCAAGATCCCGAGAGGAGAATGGAGGAGAAGGGATTGCGGTGTGGACATCCCCCTGTGGGGGGATTTCTTGCTTTCTGTCTCTTTTCTTTGTCCGGGCGAGCGCACGCCCCCTATAGCAAAAACCTCCCCAAAAAAAAAAAAAAAAAATCAAGTGGACAGAAACTTCTCTTAACATATACAAGTATTTTTTTGTCTTTGAAAAATCATAGAAGATTCGATTCACCTTGAAGTGGTTACATATAAGAGTAAGGGCTGATTGATAATAACTAAATTGTTTGTAAACCCTTTCAATAATCAAAAGTCTGCCACAAAATGCTTACTTCAGGAGAGAGGGAGGGCTAAGACATCCATTTCATCCCTAAACCTCATAGTTTGTCAGTAAGAATGATACCAAGCAAGGGCTACTCTTTGAAACCAAAATGCTAGAAAGAGATGTTGATTTCCGTATTTCCCATTAGATAATCCCAGGTGGTATTTTAAGAACTCAGATGATTTGATTTAAAATGGGTGGGACTGAAAAACAAAAGAAGGGAGAATTTTGGGGTTACTATTGATAGGTGATCCACTTGGTATAATATTAAAGTATCTGTAGACTTGGGACCAGCAGATGGTGTAATGGTTATGTTGCTGGATTCCCACGTAGTTGACTGTGATTTGAATCCTGAACCTGGTGGCTTAAAACTCACGCTGGGTGCGTGTGCGTGTGTGCCCAAAATCCCGAGAGGAAAATGGAGGAGATTGGAATTGAGGTGTGGCCATCCTCCTAAGGGATGATTTTTTTCCTTTCTATCTCTCTCTGTTTCTCTGGTGAATGCATGCACGTATAGCAAAAATCTCTCTCTATTAAAAAAAGTACTGTGGGCTTAGAGGGTTGTTTCTGGAACTACAGTATTATAGGAGATGATTCATGCAGTAAAAATTGTCAAATTAATTTCAATAAAGACCCAGAATTTTCAGAGTTCTGAAATTCTCCCTTTGAGAATTAGTATATAGTATTTTATAGTGGTGATAGTACATTTCAATGTTTTTTTTTCAGTGGGGAAAGGAGTTTGCCATAAAAACATAGGCTGTGTAACTAAAACACAGTTAATTTTGTAGTTAGAGCCTTTCTTAAATTTTTATGACCTAAATTTGTTTCTAAGTAAAACAAGTCTTACTCTTTTTATTTGGTCAAGCACGTCTTTATAGCTCTCTTATAAAAAAGTCCAAATTTCGGGACCAGCAGTTAGCGTAATGGCTATGTCACTGGACTCCCATGGAGTCGACTGTGGTTTGAGTCACGGACCTAGTGGCTTAAACTCATGCTGGGCACGTGTGCGTACGTGGCGTGTTCAAGATTCTGAGAGAACGGAGGAGAAGGGATTGCGGCGTGGCTATCCCCCCTGGGGGGTGATTTCTCTCTTTCTGTCTCTCTGTTTTTCTGGTGAGCGCAAGTGCCCTATAGCAAAAACCTCTAAAAAAAAAAAAATCCCAATTTCTATAATCTGGTGAATGCAGAAGGTCCCCCCTTTTCTTCCTCTTCTTTTTATTTACTTAAATTTTTCAAATTACTCTTTACATAATTCTAGAAATTTCTATTTACATCTCTGCTCTAGGTATAATAACCTTCAGGACCTTGAAGGTTATGAGAGAAGTCTAAGTATCCATTAAACAGTCTACACATGAGTGTCCTAAACAGAACTCAGTGAAGAACCATCAGAGAGCTAACAAGTTTCCATGAGAACGTCATTTTCTGATCACTTAAAGTCTTAATTTCCTGTGCTCTTATTATTGAACCTTGAAAAACATTCTGCCCTCAGGTCAACTCAAGTCATGAATTATTCTTTTTTATCTTTTGACTCTTCCATTCCTGGAACTGGTATTTAAATTGGTACTCTGACTAGGATATCTCCCACCCACCCCCCTTGGAAATAAAAATAAAAGTATAATTGGGCATCGAATACCTAATCTTTAAGGTATTTTCTATGAAGTGTATGATAGCAACAACCTTTCCAGCTAATGGACTTCAAGGAAACCTATAGCTTCTGTTCATTTAGGACAGAAGGTGCTTTTATAAGGAAAGTCTTCGGTAACTGGGGTGAAAACCTCTTCCCTGCATTGTAGGACTTATCCAGTTGGTACTGTATTAAAGTTTCTGTGAACTAGTAAAAATTGGATCTCTCACAGCCTAGCAAGTTATAAACTTTCTTTTATTCGGGGGGAGGGGGGGGGGAGGAGCGCTGTCTGATTTGTACTAAAGGATTTTAATCTCCTTGTGTTTATAGCTTGGGTGTGTTTCCCCATCAATCAAGCATACATAATATACATTTTTTGCACCTAGAGGAGACAAAAGAAAATGAATGGATGCTGGTGAAAAGTGATAACTTTAGGTTAAAAAGGATATTATTGATTTGCTCTGTGCTATTTGAATTATTCATAACAAAAAGGAGAGAGCAGAGGTGCTTAGGGACATAACATTTATTGAAAAGTCATAATGTTAAAAGTAGGAAAGAATTGAGATAAAGGAATTTTTCCATTCTCTGATCTTTAATTCAGATATCTCCCTGTAGTCTTTGACAGCCAAATGAGCACTTGGGAAAGAGGAATTAGTACATGTGCAGTGCTATTTCTTGGATGGGTGTGTGTAAGACTATCAATTAGGTTTAAAGCTTCAGTGAGGGTGTTTCTGCTGAGTTTTAAACTCTCAACTTTTTCAACAATCTTTCTTCATTCCTAAAACAGACTTGCCTTTACTCTGATTTCTTTCTGTTTGTATCCATCTCAATAGGTCTCTTTCTCTTTCTTAGTCTTTCTTGATCTCCATTCCAAATAGTCAAATAATATTTCTCTTTACAGGATCTCTCTCTATCTTTAACTAAGTTTCCAGAGAGCATGTGTGTGTGTGTGTGTGTGTGTGTGTGTGTGTGTGTATGTATGAGAAAGAGAGAGAGAGAGAGAGAGAGAGAGAGCCATCAAATGTGGTGTGGTCATGCTGTAATATCTTCTCCTCCACTTCTCCATCCCATTGAGATTAGGGACATGCACACTTATGTGTGTTTGGTGTGCTTTTCAAACACCCAGTGTGTTTTACAAGAGACTGGAGCCAAGATTCAAACCACAGTTGGCCATGTGAAATCTGATTTCCCTTAACCATCAAACTATGGGGCCAGTTCCATGGTCTCTCTCTCTATGTATATTTGAGTTCAGATTTTAAGTCTGATAATACCAGGTTGTGGTGAGAATTTGGCACAGCAAGAATTTTTATGTACCCCTGAAGGGAATATAAATATTTACAAACACCCTGGAGAATAATTTCTGAATATTTTATAAGGTAGAACATTTTTTAGTTTACAGCACAATAATACGCCTCCAATATTTTTCTTACTAGTAAGTTAAGAATTATATTTAGGAATAGATGGTGGAGCAGTAGTAAAATACAATGTTGTAGGAGGCAATCCCACATGGAAAGATTCTTGGTTCTAGACTGGAAAGCTCCCTGTATATGCAGGACATGTGCTTGTCCGTCATCTGGGGCTGGCTGAAGATGAGGGGGTGGATCTTGGTGTAAAGAACCTGATGAGGGTGCTCTCTGTCTGTCTCTCACTTGCTCATAGAATAAATAAACAAGAAACTTTAAAAAAAATTATCTACATCCCACAAATCTTAGGATTAAATGAGTTAATAACTATAAAATGAAATAAACAAAAGTAGCTCTCATTAGCATTAATAGTAATAGTTGTAGTAATAGTAATGGTATTTCTATTATTTTTATTAGCTATGTACTGTAGAAAATTTACAGGCATTCCCATGGAGACCTGTGTAAAAGTGTTCATAACAGCGTTGTTTATAATAGCAAAAAAGTCTGAAACAACTTATTCCTTGGAAAGAACATGGATAAATGCATTGTGGTATAGTCTTATAATAAAATAAATATTCTTGACTTAAAAAAATCTTTAGAAAGTAAGTCTGATACTAGTTATACTTAGGCTTAAATATGCAAATGACAGTATATATACTTTTAGAGGAATAATTGCAAATGTTTCACAAATATAAAAAGATATGGAAATAATAAACCCCAAATTTAAGAATATTAATATTTATGGTGGAAAGTGAGGTCAATCAGAAATGACAATTTTGATGGGATGCTTGTTTTATTTGTTAAGTTGGGTATTCATTGTACCATTTTTTATGTGTTTTACTGTAGTAAATGTTACTCCCCAAATAAATGATCAAAACTCAAAAAAAAAAAAAAAGAACAAATAGTATATAGGTCAGTCAAGTGTTTATGTATTTGCTATGAATAATAGTTGTTAGCATAGGAAGACCCTACAAACTGAAATTGGAGCTATTTACAAGAAAAAGTCTAGCTAAAGCACATTCTGCTAAGATAGAAGAAAACTTAACATGTTGTGGAAATTCACGCACCAAGTTTTTACTGGTAAACACTCATCAAGTTAAGGAAGACAGGATAGTTGACCTGACAATCAACAAGTGATAAACTCTGCTAATCAAAGTGAGCTAAATTACTTTGTTTACCCAGAGTTTTAAAAAATGTTTTGTTTTTATTTTTAAGAGAGAGATTTTTGCTATAGTGTGCATATGCTCACCAGACAGAGAGATGGAGAGACAGAGAGATAGAAAGCGAGAAATCACCCCCAGGGGAATTGTCACACTGCCCTCCTTTCTCCTTCAGTCTCCTCTTGGGGTTTTGGGCATTAATGCACACGTGCCAGGCCTGAATTTTAAGCCACGGGTCTGGGATTTGAATCATCGCCAACTGCATGGGAGTCCAGTGATGTAACCATTGTGCCATCTGCTGGTCCCCTGTTTTGTTCTTTTGTGACTCTAGAGCAGGTCTTGTTCATTTATGTTTGAAGTATTTTTACATTGATCATGTCCATGGCTCATGTCTGCATTTCTAGAGGATAGTACTCTTTTTTTTTTTTGGAAGGACATATCAGAGCTCACTCATTTATTCAAACAGATATTTATTGAGAGTCCATTATTTGCCAGATATTGCTAGACACTGACTCAAGCCTTGTAAAGTGAGTGGTTGATAAACATTGAATAGCAATTGTCCCAATTAGAGTTGAGGACAGAAAGACGGAGAGTGAAGATACTCTGAGAAACCTGCTTCTGATTCTCTGAGCTCAATGTTCTCTACCCTCATCAGATCCTCTTTGAGCTTCAAACTGTTGGTGACTAGCCCAGAACATTTTACATCATGTTAGTTATTTATAATTATGATTTAGAGAATATGAAAACTTTTACATTTTTAGTGAGGAAAAGTAATAATAAAAAAGGTCATATTTATTTTTCTACTTAAACATGGACTGATTTAAAACAGCTTTGAAGTCTTACCGTGTCTTAATTATTCCCACTCACAATCTAGAAGAGTGACATGGAGCCATGCTGCACATTGAGGAAGCTATTCAAATGACCAAAAAGCTTGTGTCAGCACTGAGGGTATTGTCACATGGTGGCAAGTGAGATTTCTAATGTGGACATTTGCCTTGGGAAAAATCTCTGCAGTTATAGGGACTTGTGCAGACACAGTGTATGGGAATTTTTATTTTTTTCCCAATTAGCTTATTCATGGCTTCTATCCCTGGCACAGCATCATTGCCTTTTTATTTGTATTTACCCACAGAGTTGATGATGATGATAATAATAATAATAGTTATTATCATTGCATTTATTATTATAGAACAGATTAAATCAAGTGGGCCACATGCTAGGGTCTGTTTTAAGCACTTTAAATTGTTCCAGTTCATCAGATTTAATATCACCAGGGACTAGACTCTAGCCCTACTAAGTAGGATTGTTGACTCATGGCAATGAGGCAGAACACACACTAGAGGAAGTGGGAGCATTATACTAATTAAAGGAAATAAAACAGCTTTTATAAGATTTTGGAGAAGGGTGGGATTTAGATGATATATAAATGAAGCAATATGTCGATGCTCTCAAACCAAAGCATGGCTGTGTGTAATGGGTCGACTTTAGATCTGAACACAAAGCAAACCCAACATCATTATTATTTTGAAACACAAGTGTTAAGGTAGGTGCAAAATACTGTGGCCATAAACCCCTTATCTGAAGGTCTGCCCATGAGTCATAAATCCAAGCTGCTTCTGGATGTCAAAGTAGCTTAAGAATAAGAAGCTTTTGTGGGAAGCCTCTAAGAGACCCCCTGGCTCACAGTCAGGAAGGAAATGGGGACCTTAGCCCTAACACTGCAAGGAGTCGAATTCTGCCAACAACTTGAATGAACTTAGCAACATTCTTTCTCAGATCCTCTAGTAAAGGATGTCAGTCCTTTGATTTCATTTTGGCATGATCCTCAGCTTAAAAACCAGGGGACATTACTGGACTTCCCACCTACAGAAACTGTGAGATAATAAATGTATGTTAAAGAAAAGAAAGAAAACAAAGCCACCTCTATAACCTAGTGGTCGAGGGAGTCAGATCCTATATGGCCAAAAGCAGTTCCAATCTTGTCCTTGGCAGCTTGAAAAACATGTTATGCATGCGTGCCAACCGGATAGAGAAATTAAAGAGGAGGGATTGCAGCATGACTGTACCCCATTGTAGGGGGTGCTCTCCCCCCTTTCTCTTTTTGTCTCCGCTATCTCTCTTGGGAGTACACACATTCTCTGGCAATTAAAAAGAAATAGAAGAAAACAAACAAAACTCCCAAATACACAAGTGAGGGAGATGTTAATTTCAAACAGTAATGTTTATGTAGTCCATGATTTCAGAAGACAAAGTTTCTCAGTGAGTAAGAAAGCAATTGTCCCCCAGTGAAGAGAATTTTGTGATACTTTACAAGTACAGTTTGTCCTTGGGAAGAATATTGTTTGCTATTAGACTTGTAGTTGGTTTTATCTTATGTCTGTTATCCAAGTCTATTAAATAACCAAATTTTTTACCTTCCTAGTCTAAGATAATTTTCACTTTCTCAAGACATTAACTTATTAATCCTCAAAACAGTCTTATGGAGTAGGTCATATCCTACGGTATAGATAAGGAAACATTGGGGAAGATAAGTTGTCTAAAGAGGGAAAGAAAAGACAATGAGGAGTACCAGATTCAACCCAGGCAATCTGTCTTTAAAGCCAAGTGCTTAGCCACTGTGCATATTGCTGAGTGATTCCTTGTACAATGACAAACAGAATCATAGCAAATGGAAACAGAATTTCTATAGGGACAAAAAATTAGTCACAAACATTTCTTAGGTCAAAATGTGATGGTACAGTGTAGCCGAGCTGCTCTGCATTAATAGCAGTGAAAGTCCTAATACTTGCACATACTCATCTAATGCTTATAACAACATTGTGAACTAAGGTGGTCCTTCTTTTACAAATAAGCACCATATGGCCAACAGATGGAGAAGTGACTTGCCTGAGGTGCTTGGATCATAAGGGGTAGAGCTTGGGTTCATACTCCAGAGGTCTGACTCTAAAGTCCAATTTACAGGAATGAGAGGGGTACAGGGACAGAAAAGAGAAATAGAAATGGAAGTGATACTGTAGCTCAACTCTATTGCAAAGGAATAGATCAGCTTTGAAGCTCAGATGGCAAATATTCATCTTGAAATTATTTGTAATTATGATGCTAGAAACATCTTTCTCTCCTTAATATGCTATGCACTTAAAGGTCTTGTATAAATGGGATTAGTTGATAGTGCAGGTGGGGATCAGGAAAGAAAATGAGTTCCACATTTGATTTTTTAAAAAAATCACAAGGAGTATAACTCACAAAAGGTTGAAAGTAGAAGTCAGATGGAAATAGAATAATATAACTCTAGACATTTATCAATTTATATTTTTTATGTAGGTGGGATTTGGAACTTTCCAGAATATGCAAAGAGGTTTTGAGTCAATCTTATTTATCTTTTAAGGAACCAAAGATATGAGTTGACCACCAGGTTGCAACTTATTAAACAGTCTCAGAGAGAACACCCTAAGAGTTGAATTTAATCAAACAAGTAGCAAGTGATATATTATTAACTGAATTATTTATGGTACCTAACATAGCACCAGGTATATAGTATTCTCCAAAAATAATTTTTTGCTCAATAAATGTAGTGAATAAATTAATGAGTGGTTGGTTTTAATCAGCAAGAATTAATGAGTGGAAGTTAATTAATGATTTCACTCTGTTGGACTTATAAAAAATCAAAAAACTCTTTCTCACCCTCACTTCACTTATACATTTATCTGGTGAGTTAGCATATAGGCTACTGGTGGTTTCTAATGCCGTCTAGTTCATGATGGCCAACACCTAATATGTGTGTCATGACTAACACCAACCAGTAGGTGGTACTTGATTTATCTAAGTCCATGTAGCTAAAGTTGGTTTGAACACATTAAATACAAAGCACAAAGTCTGTCATGTTTACTTTTTCTTTCTTAGAATTTTACATTAACCATGTTCCAAGATGGAAAACTTTTTATAATGCAATGTAAGATTTAAACTTCAATGACCCATTAAACTTTTTTTTTCCATTTGGTGATATTTTTTTCAATGAATATTCATTTACCCCCTCCTCCCCACTTTGTTCCCTCCCCCCAATATTTTCACATTTCTGGTCTGTGATGTGAATTCTAGGATGCTATCAATAGATAACTCATATTATTATAAAGTGCAAATGAATTAGGCATGGAGCCTCTCTCTGTCAGACTTCAGTGATTCTATAGATTCACCCATCACCTCATGGTTAAAGGCTTAATACAAGTTTATGTCTACAATAGAAAGAACAATTGCCACTCTATCTGGAAGGGTCATTACAGATACTCATATATACCTGTTACCATGACTTATGATTTCATCAGAGATGTTGTTTTTGAGACTCTTAGCTAAGCCAAACTCCCTAAAACTTCCTATATACTTTAAAATTCAAGACTCTTTTACTTCTTAATGGTCACTAATGGTTTTTATCTTGAGAAAGACATATTGCTATAAAAATACAGGTCTGGGATAAAAAGTACATGCTTAACTTCTTAATTTTAGTCTCTCCACCAAGTCTACTTTGTAGAGACACTCAAAACTTTGTTCTATGAAGTACCCAGGACTCTCAGGGTGCTAAAAGTGACAACTGGGGATGCCCCCAGACTCACAAATTCCCATCTGTTTCCCTAAGGTCGTTTTGCTAGAAGTTGTTTAATATTTGAGGCTTCATGTAAAATTTCACTTGAAAAAAGAATTCTGCTGCTCACAAGGATTTGGAAGCCACTGATACTGAAGGGTGAGAGAAAAAGCAACTTGTTCCAGTCATGAATGGATTGAAGAGAACAGGTTTCAAATAGTTTTTTTTTTTTTAATTTTCTGAAAGATATGGGTTCCTAGCATGTATCATATCCATATTCATTATCTCAATAATGTGTCAAATCAAACATATGAGGAAACCTCAAAAAAGTTTGTAGGAAAGAATATTATGGGAAAAAATACGACAACTACATGTGTGTGTGTGTGTTTATTATTTAATGTGTGTTTATTATTTAATTTTATTTATCATTGTTATTATTTTTCAATTTGAACAGAGGGAGACAGAGAGAAAGATAGAGAGTGAGAAAGTAAGCTGCCAGGTCCAGGACTTGAATTGTAGTCAGCCATGTGGGAGTCCAGTGCCTTAACTACCACACCATTTGCCGGCCACCTATAGCTATGCATGAAAATTTCACATATTTTTGCAGCAAAATAAACTCACACCTTTAATTCCAGTTTTCCATGAATTAAAAAAAAATCTCATCATGGGACCAGCAGGTGGCATTTGGTTAACACACTGGATTCCCACATGGTCAGTTGTGGTTAGAGACCTGTGGCCTGGAAGCTTAAGAACCATGCTAGGCACATGTGAATACATGCCCAAAGTCCTGAGGAGAGAATGGAGAAGGGATTGTGGCATGACCATACACCTTGGTGGGAGGTTGTGGGGGCGTAGTTTGTCACTTAGTCTCTGTTTCTTTCCGGCGAGTGCATGCATCCTATAACAAAAATCTAAAACAGATTTTATACATTGCTTGAGCAAATCTGCTATTTCAAATTACTCCCAAGTAATCTTGTCCATTAGGACAAACACTAAACTGGTCATTCTCCTTAAATAATTTAAGAGTAGATATTTTGCGATAAATTAGAAAGGGATCCATATCATATGCTACATTCTCTGGCATTCTTCATTTCTGAGGTGGTGTCGGAACAGCTGTATAACTCTTTCTGTATTTCTAACTTTTTCTGAAAATTTCTAACTCCATTTATAAAAAACATAGAATTTTCACTTGACTAAAACTGCTACACTGGCTCTTCAATTCTTATTGTGCCTTTATTTATCATTTTTTTTTCCCATGTAGCAAAATGTTTTCTCTTCTCTTTGAAAGGCAGAAGAGTTCCTTGCAAATATCTGACACGTGTCCTGGTGGTTTGTTTCTATCTACGGTCAACTCACTTGCTCAGGGCTGACACAGATGTCTTCAGCTTTGAGAGTAGAGCGTCCCCCCTCTTTTAGTGTAGTGGTCTTTCCTCTGAACCTGGGTCTGGGTTTGTTCTCTAGTAAGTGGTGGCAATATTTTGTTGACAATATGCTCTGTGCTACATGGTCTGTCCAGCATGGCTATCCTTGCTATCGTCTGCAGGATTTATTTCACTCTTCTCCCATGTGTGTAGACTTGGGGCTCCTCCTGTTGTCCAGCACATGCACATGGCACCAGCTGCCTCTTTCTCTGGCTCTTTTCCATGGCGCTATGGGTGGGCTCTTCTGAGACACGGAGGACCACCAGGTAGCAGTGCAGTGCAGAGCAAGAGCCCCTGAAATGGAGCTGGGCTCATTAGCAGCTCTTCTCCTCAGGCTTCTCTGCACAGAGCATACATATTGGTAGACAGGCAAAATAGAATCAGAACTGAGTTGGGCCCCAATTTATTTCTTAGCTTTACTTCTGGCAGAAAAGCCCCACACCTGACCCCAAGCAGCAGCCTGTGAATTGGCCTTCAGCACTCTCCTTAGCGGCTTGAGAGAGACCAAATACTGCAATTAAGGTTGGGCCAGGCATTCAATTATCCTGCTCCTTTTCTACTGCTCTGGTCACGCTATAGCGAAGGGTGTCCCTCTGTGGCCACCAAGGGCAGCCCTAGCTTGATTGCTTCACTTGGAACGACAGGCTGCCATTGAGTCTCAGATTTTTTTTTTTTCCTAATGAATTAACTTTTCAAGCAGTCTGTACATGGTTCTCTTATTATTCCAAGCTGCAGAGGTGGCTCCTTCTTTCTGCACTTACAGAAATGGGAACAGGAGAGCTCCTTTTAATGACCAGTGATTTATAAGGGGACTTTGAAGGTTCATTTATTCAACAAATATTTATTAAGGGCATGCACAATATGTGTTCTAAGTCCATCATGGTCTTCTTCAGGGAATAAAACAAAGATTCTGCACTCCTGGAGCCCGCATTTTGGTCATATTGATATATCGCTCAGGGTCCAGTACACATCTCTGCTTAACATGCACACTGCTGGTCTCCCTGGCCCCCAGGAGCTCATAGCACCTCAAGGCAATGTGGGCTGAGGCTCCTCATCTCAGCTGTCAGGGATTATGTTGGGACACCTCTTATGGCTGACACTTTATACGTCCCTACCCCCCAGCCACTGAGTTTGGTACAGTTGTGGAAGGTGGTTTGGTGTTGTTTGCCAGGCTTTCACAGCACTTCTCTTTATTTTTCTACATCAGAGTTTTTAATAAAGGCAAAGGATGTTCAGCTAGCCCTTGAGCAGAGTGTGGACATGGGAGGGTTAATGACCTTGGGGCAACCTTCAACCCACCTCAATCACCAAAATGAAATAGTGGATAAATCTCCAGTTTCCATCCAAGAGAGATTTCAGAAGCTACATCTGTGTGGGTTCCCAGAGCCATAGTTTGCCCATCACAGCTAAACAATGCCAATTTTATCAGCTTTTCTTCCTGCCCTGTCTCTCATTGTCTGCTACATCAACCCTGCTTCATAGGCGTGTCTCCCAAATTTATTTCACCCAAGCCCATGTCTCAGAGATAGCTTCCATGAGAACTCAAACCCAGACACCTACCTCTGTCTTGTGTCTTTTAAGGAGACTCATGTGAAGGCAACCTAAGAAGTGATGGTATTGATAATAATTGATAATAATGACATATATAATAATAATAATAATAAATAATAACTAGCTGTACTTATTTGAGGGCTTACAGTCTGCCAGTTCTGTTCTCATATTGATATTTATTCTCACAACTCTTTGAAGTGAATGCTATCCTCATTTCATGTGTCGTATAAGGAAACTGAAGCACCAAGAGATTCAGTAACTTATCTGAGGTTATCCAGGTTTAAGTCACAGAAGTGAGATTTAAATGTAAGTAGACTGTCCTTAGATGCTTCAATCCTTTATTGTCTCTCTTTTCAAGAAATGACAAGCCCTCAAACACAAATGCCTCCATTTCTTTCTTTTTAAAAATAGTTCATGTAAGTTTCTGTTTTATTCTTTTAGAATCACTTTATTTAACTTTATTTATTATTATTATTTAATTTGACCAGAGGGAGACACAGAGAGACAGAGGAAGGGAGAATGAGAAAGTAAGCTGCCAGGTTCAGAACTCAAACCATAGTCGGCCATGCTCCTTTAATCACCTTGCCACCTACTGGCCCAATAAATGTCTCTGTGTCTTTTCTGAATCAACCACAGAGATTGTGACAGTGCAGAAGAGAGTTCTCAAGTATCAATGAGAAGGTACAGATTGGTAATTTCATAGATGTCTATATAAAGACAAATGATCCAAATAATCAATAGGCAATAGGATATTTCTCAAAACATTCATACAAATAGCCAATAGGTATATAAAATTGTGCTCAGAATCACAAATCACCACTGAAATATAAATCACAATCACAGTAAGATATCACTGCACACTTGCTAGGATTTTTTTTAAGTTCCCCCCCCCATAAGGTACATGCACTTGCCAGAGAGAGACAGTGAGAGGGAAAGTGTGAAATCACCCCCCACCCCACCCCAGGGAGGATGGTCACACCACAATCCTGTCTCCTACATTCTCCTGGGATTTTAGGCACATACTCAGATGTGCCCAGCATAATTCTCAAGATGGCAGGTCTGGGATTCAAACTGTGGTCAGCCATGTGGGAGTCCAATGCTTTAGCCATCTTTTCACCTGCTGGCCCTTATCATATTATTATTTAATTTGACCAGAGGGAGACACAGAGAGACAGAGGAAGGGAGAATGAGAAAGTAAGCTGCCAGGTTCAGAACTCAAACCATAGTCGGCCATGCTCCTTTAATCACCTTGCCACCTACTGGCCCAATAAATGTCTCTGTGTCTTTTCTGAATCAACCACAGAGATTGTGACAGTGCAGAAGAGAGTTCTCAAGTATCAATGAGAAGGTACAGATTGGTAATTTCATAGATGTCTATATAAAGACAAATGATCCAAATAATCAATAGGCAATAGGATATTTCTCAAAACATTCATACAAATAGCCAATAGGTATATAAAATTGTGCTCAGAATCACAAATCACCACTGAAATATAAATCACAATCACAGTAAGATATCACTGCACACTTGCTAGGATTTTTTTTAAGTTCCCCCCCCATAAGGTACATGCACTTGCCAGAGAGAGACAGTGAGAGGGAAAGTGTGAAATCACCCCCCACCCCACCCCAGGGAGGATGGTCACACCACAATCCTGTCTCCTACATTCTCCTGGGATTTTAGGCACATACTCAGATGTGCCCAGCATAATTCTCAAGATGGCAGGTCTGGGATTCAAACTGTGGTCAGCCATGTGGGAGTCCAATGCTTTAGCCATCTTTTCACCTGCTGGCCCTTATCAGGATGATTAGTACGAAAAAGATTTAAGATAACAAAGGTTGACAAGAAAGTGGAAAAAAGGGGAATTCTTGTACACTAATTGGTGAAAATGTAAATGTCATACAACCATACAATATGGAGATTCCTCAAAAAATTAAAAATAGAACTGTCATAAGAAACAGAAATTCCACTGCTGAGAATATAGTCAAAGAAAAGGAAACCACTAAAGATATATCTGCACTCCCATGGTCATTTCAACATTATTCACAACAGTTAAGAGATGGAAACAGCCTAAGTATACATGGATGGGTAAAAAAAATGTGATATTATATATCTTTCTATATCTCTCTCTATATATAATAGATACATAATATCACATTTTTACATATATGTTTATGTATACATACATATATACATGCATGCATACACAAACACACACACACATATGGAATATTATTGTCTTTAAAATGAAAGAAAGCACATAATTTTTAACAACACGGATGAACCTGGAACCTGAGAACACTATGCTGTATGACTTCTGAGGCTGGATCATCAAAGGTGAGACAACTTTTCCCTCTGTCTCTCATTCTCTCTCTCTACCTGTCTTTCAAGAGATTTTGGAACCCTGTGTAAGATGTCTGGCTACATGAAGCTTTCATATTTGTGAGAACTTGTGGAGAGGACCACGTGGAGGTGGGAGAGAGCTGTCCAAGGAGCTCCAGCTGCTCTAGCTCACATCTGTGTGACATGACCCAGCTTCAGCCACACTTGACTACATTGTCATGAGAGACCCTAAGAGAAAACTGCCCAGCTGGGTCCAGCCCATGGTGTGAGGTTAAGGCAGCCAGATCTCACGTGACTGAACATGCAGTTTGAGTACTAGACCCAGTGGCTTGAGTAACATGCTGGGTGTGTGTATATGTGTGCCCAAAATCCTGAAAGGAGAAACAGAAAAAGAACTGTGTGTGGTGTGTCTGTCCCCCATGGGGAGGTTTTCTCCTTTTCCTTTTCTCTCTCTCTTTATCTCTCTCCAGCAAGTATAGGAGTCCTCTGGGAAACTTGAAAAAAAAAAACAAACAAAAAACTATACCTCTGAGCTGCTCCTAAATTCCTGATCCACTTGAGATGTAATCAATGATTATTGTTTTAAACCATGACATTTAAGATTGACTTGTTATGTAGTTGTAGATAACTAATATAGAAAGTTTCAGTCAATAATCATATTCCTCAGGAATTCATTTACAGCTTATTTTGATTGAATGTTTAAGGCAGTAATAATATTAAGTGGAGTCATACAATACCTCTCTTTCATAGTCTGGCTTATTTCACTTAGCATTAAATCTTCCATATTTGCTCACTTTCTATCAAATGTTTCACTGTTTTTGTTTTGTTTTGGTTTTGGTTGAGTAGCAGTCCATACTACTACTACTACTAATCCATTCATCTCTTCTTGGAAATTTGGGTTGATTCCATGCCTTAGCAATTGTGAATAATGCTGCAATGTATATTCAAGTGTTTCTCTGTATTGCTATTCACACAGTAGTAGTAGATGGTAGATAATGACATAATGAATTACATACATACGTTATTTCATCATATCTAAAATCATGCAAAGTCATACAGACTCATTTCTTGAACCCTGCCAGAACTCCATACCAAAAAAATGATATTTCAATACAAGAGATTCTTTCATTTGGGAAGAAGAAATTGACATCAGTGTTCTTTATTTTTGTGACACTTTGAGGAAAATACAAGTAAAATATCTAGGAATGTAGACCAGGACTAGTTTTACAAAGGGATATTTGTATATTTTTGAATGAACAAGAATGCTCTAGGAACCAGCAGTTGGTGTAATTGCTATGTCGCTGGACTACCATGTAGTCGACCGTGGTTCAAGTCCC
>NW_006159565.1:9138743-9141927 GCF_000334495.1 Tupaia belangeri chinensis
GCTTGTGTGTGCATGCCCAAGATCCCAAGAGGAGAATAGAGGAGAAGGGATTGCGGCACGGCCATCCCCCCTGGGGGGGGGTGATTTCTCATTCTGTGTCTCTGTCTCTCTCTCTGTCATTGAATAAGCCTGGGGACCAGCAGGTGGTGTGGTGGATAAGGCACTAGACTCCCACATGGCTGACCACAGTTCGAGTTCTGGACCTGGTGTCTTGCTTTCTCACTTTCTTTCTTTCTTTCTCTCTCTTGCACACATGCTCTGTAGCAAAAATTAAAAATAAATAAATTAATTACAAAAAAGAATAAGCCTGTTCAGAATTATTATTCAACACACTTAATAACTAAAAACATTAGTCATTGGGGCAAAAACAATTACTCATTATGAGAGATTAAAAGAAAATCTGAAATAATTATAGTGCTTATTGATTATTTAATAGATATCTTTACTGTAATTTTCTCACTTCTCCCAACAATTTTAGGAGAATCCTCTTACTGATGTCAATTTACCGATGAGGTTACCTTGCCTAAGTTCCTGGAGAGAGGAAGTGACAGGCTGGGAACTAAACCCAGATCTGAGAGATGCAGAAGTCCCAGAGTGCAGTCCCTGTCCTCTGTTCTCACTGGTAGAAGAGAGCCGATGGCACTAACATTCATTCATTGTTTCCCAACTGAGATTTTTCTCACCCACTTGGGATGAATGGGTTTTATATTAATGGGGTAAATAAATAAAGAAGTTTTAGGTAGAGTGTTTTCCTTTTTCTTGTTTCTGTCAAGTTTGGATAGTGTAGGCCTCAACAAGGAAGCAGGTTGTCTTGTCACTCTTCTGACTCCTTACTGAAATTCTCCTCACTAACTTTTTCTAAGCCGTTTCCACATTGCTTTAGTTCCTTTACACCTCTGTTGAAAAGTAAACCTTTCTTGACCTCTCCACATATGAGGGCTCTTTAGAAAGTTCATGGAAAAAAAAAGAAATTAAAGTTTATGTTAGTGCAAAAGGGTTTGAAATATATATATATAGCTTTTCCATAATATGTATTTTCAATGAACTTTCTGAAGATCACTCATAGGACTGACCATTGTTACCCTCAGCTCTCTATGTCTATAAATCTCTGTCTACGAGCCCAGCAGGTGGCATAGTAGTTAAGGTACTGGACTCCCCCATGGTTGACCGCAGTTCAAGTTCTGGACCCAGCAGTCTGAAACTCACAGTGGACATATGCACATGTACATGCCCAACATCCAAGAGCAGAGTGGAGGAGAGGGGATTGCGGTGTGGCTGTGGTTTCTGATGTTCTCTGTTTCTCTCTGTGTCTGGGGGATGAAGGGGGTGGTTTCTCACTTGGGGGGGTAGTTTTTCACTTTCTGTGTTTCTCTCTGTGTCTCAGGGAGCGCATGTGCCCTATAGCAAAATTATCTCTTTTAAAAAGAAGAAAATTATTTCTTCACAGTATCAAAATAGCCCATTTTTAATAACCCTCTCAGCCACCAGACTGAGAGTTGCCTGAAGGTAGAGACTCTGTCTCATTTACTCTTGTTTCTCCAGTGACTAGCTCTGTTTTGAGCACAAAATTGGTGCCCAGAATGTGGAATGGGACTTTAAAAGGTTTGTGGTAACATTGAATTAGAGTGCAAGTTTATTTTATGCAAAAGTTTTTGAAATTCATGCACACTTTTTCCATAATATGCATTTTCTATAAAATTTTGAAGACCTTTCATAGTTATTGACTAAATAGAGTTTTCAAATAAAAAAGATTATATATTACATGGTTTTGTATTTCATTGCTTAACTGTGTCTGGTGTCTAGGAAGTGCTCAAAAGGTTTGCTAAATGAATTGATTCAGCAGATAAAATGTTATACCTAGAGAAAGCAGAAGCTTAAGTAGCTCCAAAATGAATATATTTCTCTTAAAGCAATTTCAAACAACCAGATGCCCTTGTATTCTGGAAGGAACAGAAATTTTGTCATTTTATATCTAATGGAAAATCAGATGTCCTTTTGATGTTTTTCCTCTTCTGAAGCTAATGCATTCATTATAACACAAGTCAACTAGTTATTTGGTAGTGAAAATAAGCTTAGAGGTGTATCCCTACTACTTAGGTCTTTATTTCATGTTGGGAGAGAATAATTCCAATTCTTAGTTTTAAACTCCCAGGTTGCTAGAAGCTGGGTATGATAAGAAGCCAGCCATGCCAGCCAGGAGGGAATGTGTTTACCACATTTCATGCCCATGACAAGTTTGGCTGGCACCAGACCATCCAAAAATATTTCTCTATAGCCACAAGGCCACAGTATGATTACATTGTTTAATCATTTGACAACTGAAGAAAATAGAGACTAAGGATGGTGCAAGTTCTTGCCTAAGTTTACATAGTGAGTGGAAGAACAAGAACCAGTTTTCTAGAACCGTAATCCTTCTCACTACTTCAACACATTCCACTGTTGTCCACATACCACGGAACAAGTGTCCCATAGACTTCTTGAAGACAGCAGCTGTATTTCTCTGCCCTGCTATTTTTCTGATACCAGGGATTAAGAGTGACATTACTGAGCTCAGCTTATCACAGGTCCACCCAGAATAATAAAGAAAAAAAAAGGATTTCCATCCAGGCATTGCATCATAGAAAAGGAAGGTATCCTGGACACCTGCTTTACTGTTTATGAAGTACTTCTCTCGAGTTCTAAATGGCCAGATTCCCATGCTCAATCAACCCTCATAGCATAATTATGTGATCTCACCTAAACAACCTCCTTCCTGCAGGAGGGGCTGTTGACACTGGCAGGAAAAGCAGATAAGGCCCTGAAGACTTCTATTGGAAATACACTGTAAGTTCATGCTTAATCAAGAGTTATTGACCATCATGCTTTCAGAGCAAACTTTCCTTCCTATTTTTCTTTCTTTTTCTTTTTGGAGAGATTTTTGTTCTAGGGTGCGTTCACTCACCAGGAAGACAGAGAGAGACAAAGAGACAGAAAGAGAGAAATCATCCCCCAGGGGGGATGGCCACACTGCAATCCCTTGTCCTCCATTCTCCTCTTGGGATCATGGGCATGTGTGCACATGTGCCCAGCGTGAGTTTAAGCCACTGATTTTGGGACTCAAACTGTGGTCGGCTACATGGGACTCCAGCGACATAATCATTATGACAACTGCTGGTCCCTCCTTCGTGTTTTTTCAATTTGTCTT
>NW_006159565.1:9141958-9166091 GCF_000334495.1 Tupaia belangeri chinensis
TCCCTAATTCTTAAAGGTCTTTGACTGCAAAATTAGTGACAGAAATTATCTTTAGCTATGTTTAGGGGATGTGGTTCATTGAAGGCTTCTAGCACCTTCCATAACCTAAGGCAGGTAGAGACTGAGGGCAGTAGTTCAGGAGGCTGCCCCAGGACTGAATGTTCCTTGGCATAGGCCTTCATACTGCATTTCTGTTTAAGGTTCACATTCTGGCCTGAGGCTGTCAGGTAGGCCCGGATTGAGCTGCTTGACTCAAGAGAGTGATTCTAGCTCTGAAACCAGGGCTCTTATCGTACCCTATTTTAGTTTGGGTTTTTAGAAAAGCAGACCATGGGACAGGATTCAAGTACAGGTAGCATACTTGGGAGAGCTTCCAGAGGCACCTGACTGACATTGTTGAAAATAAGACATAGAGAAGGCAGCTGGTAATAGATGTCACCCTGAGACCTGAAAGAAATTAGGGAGCTGGCATGATAACTGTGCTGTAGATTATGCCACCCAAGAGCAAGAAAGCTGATTCCCACTCTCTTTCATAAGTCATTGCTTAATAGCTACTGAAGGCAGGTGGTGGCAGTCAGTCCTCACTGACATGTCACAGATAGGTCTCAGAAAGATGAGCAGAGGCTAGTGGCTGAAAGCAAAGCAGTCTTATTTTAGCATAGAGTATTAGTTTTCTATTATCTATTAATGTCCTAGTTGCTACAAACTTAGAGGCCTAAGACACAGTTTTATTTACAGTTTGGAGGCTAGAGAGCAAAATTAGGCAATGAAGGGCAGCATTCTTTTTGAAGGCCCAAGGGCAAACTAATTTATTTCCCATCTTCTGACTTTCTACATCCTTTGGTTCATGGCACCTTCCTCCATCCTCACAGCTTGCAGAGTAGCTCTTTGCCCTCCACATACATTATTGCCTGGCCTCCCTCTTCTCTGACACTTTCTCCTTCCTTCCTGTAAGAATTTTTGCAGTAACATTGGCCCATTCAGATAATGCTGGAGAATCTCCCCATTTCAGAATCTGCACACTTCACCACACTTGCAAAGACCCTGTCTATTTGCATAAGGCCACAAATATAAAGCCATAGTCCAGGGATTAGGATGTGAACACCATTGAGAGACTGTTTTTGAGCATTTCACACGTGACCAGGCCTGAAACTGCCAAGAAGATGCTATTGGGAAGAAGTGATAGATACTGCTGAGCCAAGCAATAATAATTTCTATAGAAAAGTCATTTTCTTCTTTTTTCTTAGAATATCTTATCTTCCCCATTCTCTCTGCTTGGCTTAAAAACAAAGTTAGATGAGTAAAAAATAAAAGACCCTGCATCCTTAATCCCGGTCTTAAGAATGATTAGAGACCCAGAGCCCAGCTCCTAAGGGAGTTCCACTAAAAATGTAATAAGCTTTCCACATTGGTTCCCACTGGGCTGAGGGCCATTCAGATAGTTCCCACCCTCTTCTCCTTGTCCAGATTAATCCTTGCAGAGATTTGTTTTTCCCATTTCAGCCATCACCTCCAAATTGATGGCCTGATTCCCAGATCAAGTGCCTGGCAGACAGGAACTCCCTAAATACTTGCTAGGAAAGGAAGAGAGGAGGAGAATACAGATAATGATGGAGCCCTGGAGTGTGTGTGTGTGTGTGTGTGTGTGTGTGCGTGTGTTCACATTTAGCAGAGTAAGCCCTATACATAAACAAGAGGAAAACCTGGCCTGTAGTCTTTAAACTGAAATAAGTGGCCCTATAACTTTTTCTGGGACAACCTCTGGCCAACATACTGAATTTTGTTCTCCTGGTGCTTCTTCTGTGCTGCTGATATATGGAATGCTGAGGGCTGGAAGCTAGAGCCACAGCCCTGTCCTGTCTTCTCCTGCACTTTGGTGCAGACCCAGCTCCTGCCCCAGGCAAGGGCAGATCAGTGTGAAGGAAATGCTAACACCATTTTGGTGGTGTGATGAGTCTTTCCCAGAAGGGCGGTTTCAGCTGCAAGGCAAAACTGTTATTCCAGGTTACTCTGGAAACAAATTATAAGAATCATTCCCCGAAATGTCCTCTCTTGATAGAGTTTCTACACTTACGGAGGAAGTAAAATCTCCTTCGAGCAATTCCATTGGTTCTGGTATCAAGCTACCAAGTCCCTCTGAGCCTTCCATACCTCCTCCCCCTTCACACATGTCCTATAAATCACTCTCCAGAGCTGACCTGGATGATCCTATCCATACTTAGGGAACTAAGTGAACCCTGCCTTGATAGTTTTTTTCTAAATATAACATTCCGGGTGGGACAAAAATCCCTAACCCTCCTACCTCTACCCCTCCACACCAAAAAGGGAAAAAGGAATGTTATTATTGCTGACTTATTTTGTGGTCTTACTCTAAGTTACTACATGGAAAAGCCTTCTGAGTAATAACTAATTAAAACTAGAAGACCAAAACAATTTAAAACATGTTTGTAGAAAATTAGAATCATGAAATACCTATATATAAACTTTCAAAAGTTTATTTGCATCAAAAATAAACTCATACATTAATTCTAGTTTCCAGAAATTCTAAGTCCTCTCATAGCTCTCCTGTTATATTCTTGTGGGAATTTTACTTCTAAAAAGAATCTCTTAATTTAATTCATTCATTATCATTATTTTAAAATTTTCTATAGAATATATGCACTAACCAGAGAGAGAGAAAATGCGAAAGCAAGCCACTAGGTTCTGGACTTGAACCATGCTCAGCCATGTGACAGTCCAGAGCCTTAACCATCTCACCTTCTGCTAGCCCTAGGGATTACATTTTAATTGTATTGTTCTTATTTCATGATACTTCACGAATGTCAGTTAGGCCTTAGGCTTTCAAGTTTTCTCTATACATTTGACTAATGGAAACTAGAAAGAGATGAGGATTTAGGTCATTTAAGGCCACATTGCAGGCAGTTATGGAGCCTTCGTGTTAACCAAGAACACTCAGTCCATCCCTTTTGGAGATTTTTAAAACCAAGACAAGTGGCCTGAAAGGGAAGGCCACATGACAATGTGAAAGTAGATTTTCCTTCTCAGTCTGAGAGAACAGATAGAAGCATGAGAATGAAAGAGCAGCTTGTGTGTTCTTTGGGACCCCTGTCCACTTTTGCCAGATGCTCCTGATATCCCTGAAAGCTGTTTCCAGTCTCCATAGGGTATGGCCAGAGATAATGCATCCACTCTCAATACTACCACTTACTATGTTAACAAAATGTGAGTCAGGGAGAAAGGGTTTAACATACTTGAAAGGAAATATAGTTTCTTATCAGTGCATGCAGGTTCATGTGACAGAAATGGCCACCACGTCTTTAGACTTGGTCTCCACCACATGTAGGTAGGTGAAAATTGGCCTTGCTTTTCTTGGCAGAAAATTATGTCTGATCTCCTCCTGGATGGTCAAGCTAGAAGGAGCACAAGCTAGGTAATAATGCACGCCAAATGTTGAAGATCACTTGCTGAAAACCATTAGCCACATTCAATGTCAGAGCTCAGAACTGCTGCCCCCAGCTGCATAAGGGCCCATCTTTTCTGCTGGCTCCTGTGCTCAAAATCAAGCCACTAAAGTGTGGACTCAATGTCTCCCTGTGCTGTCATTTACTCGAGATATTCCCAGGGAGGCAGAAGACAGGTCTATGGCATCCAGGATCCATTAGATGGCTCTATTGCATTTCTTTCCATTAACAGATGTTTCTTCTCTCAGTGTAAGCAGCATGCTCCACACTCTGGCTCCCCAGAGTCAGCCTCCTAGCTGTGTGGGGAACAAACACCAGGAAGCTCAGAGCGAGGCTTTCTATCTCAGATCCCCATGGAGCACTGTGTCATTCTACTTTCATCACTCTCCTCTGTCAGGAAGCATGATGATGTGCTGAAACCTTCATCTAGAACATAGTTGAGGCTGAGCTTTTTGACTTCCAAGACTACACAGAGATGGCATGACCTGCTGCAGACATACTGGGCACGTTTTATCCTCTCTCTTACATTAACTGGGCACAGTGTGTGCACATACACAGTTGCATTATGTGATTGTAAGATTGTGTTGTGTGTCCATAGTTTTTCTTTTCCTTCCTATCCTTGTCATGGCTCATTGGAAATGGAGCATTTTTTCTGCTCCATTGGGTTTGGACTTGGTTAGTTGATTTGCTTTGGCAGAAGGTGGATGTGACAGGATGCTGGTCATGAGTGGAGACTCAGTGGGCTGTCACTGCTCCTTGCTCTCCTTTTTGCTAGGACCATGAAAAGAACTTGGCCTGCATAGCTGCTGTAAATATCAGATAAGACAAGTCTCACAGGACTACTAATCTACCCACGTACTTGAGAGTAATAGATGCATACTTGTTTATGCAATCCATTTTTTTTTAGGACTTGGCATCATTTCAGCAGTAACTGACTAATATAATAACTTCCAAGTTCTTTCATTTTATTTGGATTCTTTTTTGATCTGAGATATGACTTGCATATAATATAATACTGGATTGTCGGAAAGGTTATGTCATATTTTTCTATGTTTTTCTGTGCCAAAATGCATCATGACTTTTCTGACAACCCAATAAAATGAGAAGATTTGACTGCTCTTAACTCTATTTGACAAGTTTTGAGAATTTTATACTTTCATGTAATCACCATCCCAAGGAAGTTATCGACCATTTTCTAGCACTTGAACAACTTTTCTCATGCTCCTTTCCAGCAATTCTATCTTCTAATTTCTATCATTCTAGATTAGTTTGCCTGGTCTTGGGTTTAAATAGATGAAATTAAACAGTACAGTGTCTTTGTGACTGGTTTCTTTCAGTCAACATAATGACTTTTGAGATGCATCCTTGTTGTATGTGTCAGTAGTTTTCTTTTTATTGCTTGACTGGCATCCCATGTATGAATATGTCACAATATAGCACATTTTTAAAATACATTTACCTAGTGATAGTAATATAGGTTGTTTCCAGATTTTGGCTCTTGTGAATAAAACTGCTTTGTTTTCAGCATATGTTTTCATTTCTCCTTAGTAAATACCAAGAAATGAAATTACTGGGATATACAGAAAATTGTTTCTATATAGGTTATAACATATGTCTTCTGATCAATACTATATTAAAGTTCCAGTTTCTTTATATTCTTGTCATTGTAATTTTTGCTCGTCAAGTAGGTGTTCAGTGGCATCTCACTGTGGTTTTAATTTTCATCTCCCTGATGAGTAATGGTGGTGGTAATCTTTCCAAATACTTATTGATCATTGCTATATCTTCTTTTTTAAAAATTATTTTTAATCACCAGTGAGAAAGAGAAGGGGTATACAGAGAAAGCACCCCCCAGAAGGCCACAGCCAAGTGTAATCCTCTTTCCTTCACTTCTCCATCTTGTCAGAATTTGGGGCACACACACACATTCACTCAGCATATTCTTCAAGTTGCCAGGGCTGGGATTCAAAATACTGATGGGTATATGCAATCCAACCCTCTATGCACAATTCTTAACCACTATGCTATGTTGCCGACCCTCTTCTTTTAGAAAAAAATTATAACAGTGCATACATGCATGAAAGAAAGAGAGGAGCACTTTAGCAGGGTCTTATCACATTACGATCCCTTTCCCTAGCTTTCCAGCTCTTCAAGATACTGGGTAACCTCTGCATGTGCCTAGTGTGTTTTCCATGTCTACTTGAGGATCCAAACTCATGATCACTATATAGTTTCCAGTGTTATGGGGCACCTGTGTTACTGCTGTGCTAAAGCAGCTGGGTCACTTGCCACATCTTTTTTATGATGAGTTTGTTAGGTTCTTTGCCCATGTTTTAAATTGGAAATTTGTATCTCCTTATTGAGTTGCAAGAATTATTTATATATTCTTGATACAACTCTTTATTAGGTTATATGTATTGCAAATCTTTTTTCCTAGACTGTTCTATCAATAACTGGGAGATGAGTGTTGAAATCTCTGATTAGTATTGTGGATGTGACTACTTCTTCCTTCAGTTATGTCAGCTTCTGCTTTTGTGTTTTGAAGCTTTGTTATTTGATGCATTGTCTGTTTAGGATTGTTTATGTCTTCTTGATGAATTTTTTTCTTTTGTCATTATGGAATGTCCCTTGTTATTGTTTATAGTACTTTCTGTCTTGAAATCTACTCTGGCAGATGTTAACATCACGACTCCAGCTTTCTTCTGCTTTCTATTTGTGTGTCGGATCCTTTGCACTTCCTTTCACTTTCAATCTAGTTGTGTTTTTATATTCAGAGGATTTTCATTAGACAGCAAATAATGAGGTTCTGTTTTTTGTTTTGTCAGATACTCAGAGTTTACTTTTCAGTTGTGTATTTTTTTTGTTTAAATTTAATATAATTATTGTTGCACTTGGGTTTATGTTTATCATTCTGACATTCATTTTGTTTGTTCTATTTGTTCTTTTTCGTTTGCATTTTTTCTGCCTTCTTTTGAGTGAATTCAATATACTATTTCATTTTCTCTCTTGATTTTTCTTAGCTCTATATCTTTATGTTGTCTTTTTAGTAGTTGATCTGTATTAAAATAAAATTTTTAGATGATCACTGTCTACTTGTACATACTTAACTCCTTCATACATAGTGTAAGAATTTAGAAGAGTATAGCTAAATTTATTTCCCTCCTGTCTTTTATGCTCTTGTCATTTATTTTACCATTATATTCTATGAACTGTGCAATATATTTTTATTATTATTGTTTCAGTCAGTAGACATTTACAAAAACTTAATATAATACAGATAATTTTAGAAGTATTTGTATTTTCCCTTTCTGGTATTCTACAATTCTTACTCTTGATCTGAGACTCTGCTTGATATTCTTTTTTAGTCTGTAAAGTGTCTATTAGCATTTCTTCTAATCCAAGTTTCTGTCTATAGAGGAATCCTCCTTCACTCAACACTTTGCTGGGAATGAAATAGCCTTGTGTCCCTTCTGTCCTAAGGAGAGCTTGCTACTTTCTAAATTTCATTTCATTTAGTCTTGTTAGTGTCCTCAGTTCTCCAGTGGGTTCTGAAAAATGATTTGAGAGAGCAAATCACTGTGGTGTGCTCCTAAGACACTGTGCTCCACAGGCTAGGGCCACATGGGAGAGCCAAGTTCAATTTTGATCTAATCTAAAGCCTGGTACAGTGAGATATGCCTGCAATCCCAGAGACGTGGGAGGCTGAGGCAGGAGGGTCATGAGCTCCAGCTGAGCCTGGACACAGAACGAGACCTTGTCTGAAAGAGCTGGTCATGCTACATAAGCTTGTGATCCCAACTCCACAGGGGGCTGACACAAGAAGATTGCTACATAGTGAAACCTCATCTCTCTCTCTTTTTTTTAATCCTAATTATTTTAGAGCTTTTTCTTTTGTCCTTCTTGGATATGGTGTTTTCAATTTGCTTTTAATTCCATTTTCTTATTGGAAATACAAGTCCAGAATTTAGTTTCGTTCTTTTAAAGTGAGCAGTTTATATTTTGTTCATTTATTTGACCAAAAACATTTCTGAGCAACATTTCCTGAAGCTCAACATCCAAACTCTAGTGGAACACAAGCCTTTTATTTCAATGACATCTTAGTATAAAGTTTACATCTTTAATATGACCCTGACTATTCCACCTTTACATGATTTTTTACACTTTATACTTTTCTCTCTTGATGTTTGCAAATTCTGAGATTTTTTTACTGTTTGTTCTCCTGCTTAGTTCTCAGCTACATAAAAGGGTGGTTCATTCATTTTTAAATGGTTGGTTTTTGCCTTCAAGTACATTATTTTTTCCCATGCTCCCTCCCACTGTGGAAGTGCCTTTTCATGCTTTATTCCATGACCATTTTCCCTCCCATCTCAACGGTACCCTATGACATTTTCTTCTTCCATACTTCTTTCCAGAATTCAAACAGTCTCATCTTTTGGACACACAGGAAAAGTGAGGTGTATGTCTACGTACTCAATTATTACCAGGCTTGAATTAGTAAACTGTCTTCCAGGGTCACCCTACTGCTTGCAAAGTGCTGGAGAACATTTCGATTGGTCAGTACCTGCACCACACTGGTTATTAAATAATTTGTACATCATCCCAACAGGACTAGTTTTACACAACAGGATTAATGGTACACTGTATGGTGTCTACCTCATAGTATACACTCAGTACCTGGTTGTTGAATAAATAAGAGGATTCAGACTGGTTGCATGGGATGGTACATACTGTTCATCTGCTTGGCTATGCTCTGTGCACTGGGGTGCTAAGATAAATGAGGTATTGACTCTGGCCTTAATTGGGATTCTTACATTTATATTGGAATCTTCATCTTCCCATCCCAACATTTTTCTTCTGGTCATTTTGTGAATATGGTGCATTCAAATGTATTCCAAATGCATTTGCTACATACTTTACTTCTTGCTTTCTTCATCATTATCAATACACTGTGTGAGTCTACCTTCAATAGCTAGAGAGGCAGATCCTAGTGGGTAAATAATTTTTTTTTTCTGGCAGACAATTATAGGCACACTTTACACAGTTTCTCAGAGGACTCCATTTCTAATAGATGGAGCTCAGTTCTCTACAGTATTGACCAACTCATTGATTACTTCTTAGTTTGCTTTGCCCATCTCTTAGGTGTTATTCCTCCTGTCCTCCTGATCCTACTCCCTGGGATCACTTCTCAGAATATATACCCTGAGTGTAATCCTCCTTTTTGGAATATCCCAAGGTAGGACAATTGGTAAACAAGTAATCGCAGAACAATGTGATCAGTGTGTTAATAGTCATCAGGATCACTGAGGAAGAAAGAACTGAAGATAGAAAGATTACAGGTAAATTTGTCTCTAGAATGCATAAAAATGGGTCTAGATTTGGTGGTATAGGAGGTAGAGTGCTGAGTGATCCTGAAGCCACATAGGAGTCCTGTTCTGAATCCTGGGTTCACCTAAACATGCCTGCTATGCCTGTGCATGCTCATGATTCTGCTGACTGGGAGGCTGGAGGGAGGTTTGTGACATGGCAAGACCCTGCCAAGGATACTTGTCTCTCTCTAATGAAATAAATGAATAAACAAAGTTAAAAAAAAGAGAATCAATAGAAGATAGATAAGATAGATAAAGGCATTCTATGCTGAAAGAACAGTATAGAAAAAAAGGATGTAGCCACCTTTCAAGGTGGCCTCCAGTAAATCCATCTCTTAAAATTCAAATCCTTATTTAGCTTTCTCTTCCTCTCACATTGTACCAGGACTGGTCAGGGTGACCAACAGAATATGACAGAATTGAGAGTTTGTCTCTTCTGAGATTAAATTATAAAGTCTTCAGCTTCCAAAATTGGTTGTCTTTCTTGGATCACTTGCTCTGTAAGATGTAACTTCCATGTCATGATACATTCAGGCTGCTTGTTGTGAAGCCCACATTGTAAAGAGTTCAAGTCTTTGGTCAATAGTCAGTGAGGAACTGAGGCAGAGCCTCCAACCCCAGTTGAGTGTTGAGCTGCATGTCATGAAACATTCAGGCTGCTTGTTGTGAAGTCACATTGTAAAGAGATCAAGTCTTTGGTCAATAGTCAGTGAGGAACTGAGGCAGAGCCTCCAACCCCAGTTGAGTGTTGAGCTGCCTGCAGTCCTAGACGCATGCTTGTCTTTAACTTCATGAAGTCAAGGTTGTCTTGACCTCAAGTTGAGACACCAGAGTCATCCTATCCAACTAAGCTTCTCTTGGCTTCCAGAACCTTAGAAACTGGGTGGAGTAACCAATGCAGAAAGGAAGTTTGAGAAAACACCATTCATTTTGGAATTTCAAGTGGACTTTTCAGGTCAATTCACAGTTCCAAAAATTATCATCATTAAATTATCATCATTATCATCATTCAGTCAATAATGTTGAGATTAAATGCATTCTATTTGAGACAAATGGCCACATTAAGTCCTGCTCTGGTATGTACTACTGGGTACTGGATTATTCTGCTACTGGGTAATTTTCTTGACTTCTAAACTTAAACTATCTTTCTCCCTCACTTGTAATACAGGATTAGAATTCATATCAATCTCAAAGAATTAAAAGTTTAATAAGATGGCACATGAAAAACTTCATAACAGTTCTTGCGTACAATACGATCTCAATGAGATAAGGTTGCAACTTCAGTTTTTATAATTTATTTGCAGTCTCACCTATCTAGTTTTAAGAATAAACTCAACAGAAACTTTTCCCTTTTCTTCTTAATAAACTCAGCTCAGGAGTCCAAGAATTCAAAGAAATATAAAGGTATATTCAATACCATTAATTAGTAACCAGTGATACATTTCCCCAATGTGCCAACAAAAAGGTTGAAAGTAATCAGCTGGCGAAAGGTTAATTAACTCAATCTTTTATAATTCAGCACAGGCTGTATTGTGCTTCAAAAGACCTCATTTTAGGTGAAGACCCTTCTGCCCAAAAAGGAAAGAGGAAGAAAACTCAATCCAAACTACGCTGAGAACAAACAACAAAACTTAGTGTACAGATGAAGGACTCTGACTACATTCACTTTTCTCAAGGCCTACTCATTCACCAAGTGGAAGTTGTGATGAGAATGTGACCGAATGATCCACTTTGAAGAGATGGTTGAGTTCATCAATCAAAACTGGCTATGCAAAGCAAGTGGGTCATCTAGTCAGCACCCCAAGGACAGTTGTTGGTCCTGTTGGCCATTAGATAAAAATTTTTTGAATGGCCCAACTCACTTTCTGCATCTTTTCTTTATCTCCTGTTCCTCTGATTCCCCTTAAAATTATTTGTCTGGTACATATATTCTGTCATTTATACCCTGTGGGTTGAACTCATTGGATTGCTGTGTCTCACAAAGTTTACATTTGTGTATAAAGTTCCTACACTCGAATTTCAAGCACCAGAAGCCAGTTGGGACAGATTTTTGTCTGGCCATCAGTGAACTTCTCAGAGTCCAGGCAACCATCCTGGATGGGCTGTTATCAAGAACATCCTGAAGTGCAAGGCAGGGCCAGCAGTGATGTGAGCCCTATTGAAGAATATGATTGCTAGGCAGGAGACTGACCTCTGCAGTTGTTACAGATTTCTGTTAGTTCCATTACCTTTAGAAGATTCATTATTTTTCTTTAAAAGTTTATTTAATTTTCCCAAGAGACAGAGATAGAAATAGGTACCCCAACAGGGTCCCCCCATTGCAATCCACTCCCAATCTCAGGCATCCCAGACCATAGATATACACACTTGTGCCCGCTGTGCTCAGGGAGGCCCCAGGACATGAATCAAAGACCTTTACCTTGTGGGTCTAGCTGCATTACCATTATACCACCTCCTGACTCCTAAGGGATTTGTTTTAAGGAAAATATCCAACATTGCTCCCCTACCACACATTTTTTTCAGTATAAACTTATGCACTGGGCTTCTTTGTGCCAGTTTATAATTACATTAGATTAACTTATGTGCCAGTATGGCATGAGCAAGTCTTGTGGTGGCTTGATGATGCACAGCTCTGGGAACCTCATCTCTTACTCAGACAAGGTTATATTACAGGTGGTGAAGTAACTTGAGAACAAAATCTATCACTTTTTCTAGATATTTATGTATTTATTTTTATAAATAATTATTTATTACTATTAGTATTCAATTTGATGAGCAAGAGAGAGAGAAGAAGAATGAGAAAGCAAGCTACTAGGTCTAGGACTTGAAACATGGTCAGCCATTCTGAAGTCCAGTGCCTTAACTACCATGCCACCTGCTGGCCCTATTTTTATTATTTTAAAGATAAGATCTCCAGATGGTGGTCCTCCTGTCTTAGACTCCCAGCTTGGATTCTGGGCATACACCACTATTCTTGGCTGCTTTTAAAAAAATATTTGAAAAAAAATTTTAAGTTTATTTATTATATGAGTGAGAGATATTGAGAGAGAGACACACAGTTATAGCACCTCTGACAAGGTCTTGATGTCCTGATCTACCTTCAGCTTCAACCAGCCTGGATCACAGACATGCAAATACCCAGCATACTCAGGGAGCTCTCTAGGTATGAACCAATATTCTTCCCACATGAGTCTGCCTTGCATTTCACTGTTGCACCACTGTCTAGCCTCTCTTTTTATTTTTAAAACTCTTTTACTATAATTTATAATTTACATATAATTCTTGTACATATTTGTAAGATTTAGCATGTTGGTTTCTTTTTTAAGCATGTATACAATGTGTAGTGCTCAAATTAAGGCAATAATGCTATCCACCATCTCTAACATTTGCATTTTTGTCTTGTGCACATTTGAGATACATCTTTCTGCTTATTTCGAAATGTTGAACTATCACTATCTTTAATGTGCTGTAGTGCTCTATAGCCCATTCCATTTATTTATATGCATTCTTGTGTCTTAACCAAGTTCTCTCCATCCCCCTTCTCCTCTTTCTTTTTCAGTTTCAGATACCACCATTCTACTCTCTACTTCCATGCAATGGAATCTTTTAGCTTCTACTAATGACTTTGTCTCTGAGTGCCTGGCTCATTTCACGTAGCATTATATCCTCTAGGTTTGTCCAGTTTGCTTCAAATGACAGGAATTCATCTTTTTTATAGCTGAATAATTTTCCATTATCTATATATATCAAAATTTATTTATCCAATGCCTGATACTTTATTTAGTTTTAAAGTTTATTTATTTATTTTGAAAAAGTGAAAAAGTGAGGAAAAGACAAGTGTCCTTAACAACAGAGTCTTATGGTGCAATTTCCTTCAAGCCTTTCAGCCAGCCAAAATCACAGGCACATCTTGGCATACACAAGTCATCATGGGAACTGAACCCCTAATCTTCTGTTCAGTTTCTAACATTGCAGTATCACATTGCATTGAGATACTGCTGCACCACCATGGCTTGTCTGTATTCTAGCTCTTTTTTTAGGCAGGGATTTATTACGTTGCCCCGGTCAGCCTTGAGCTCCTTGTTTTCCTGCCTCAGCCTCTCAAGTCTCCGAGTCTCTGGAATTACAGAGGTACATTATTACACCCATTAGGCCTATACTTTGGACTAGGAATGAAACCTGGGCTTCCCATGTGATTCCAGTCTGCGGGGCTCCAGGTCTCAGTAGCATATACCACAGTGGCTAACTCTTAATCTTAAAAGTCTTCTTCAGGGAGAGAGAGGAAGAGTCATAGAAAAGAGTGAAGAGAAATTGAGGGAAGGGTAAGGGGGGATTGATGGTGTTCACAGGGGTTTGCTCTGCATATGTTTCCTAGTAAGGAGCAGCATTGCAGCTGACAAGAGACATGTGGTCATTCTCCCTACTCCCTCATGGCCCATCCATGCAGGATTGTGCTGTGGTGAGTAGTAGCCTCTTGGTTTGGAGAGTCATTCACTTCTATATTCATGTAAGAGCACGAATTCTGGAGGTTGTGATAAATATGCTTCATTTCTTCTCTGATCTGTATCTTAGTAATCTTGGAAATACAATTCTGGAGTCATGGAGGTCTTTTTTTTTTGATTGATCATCTGACCTACTGACAGATGCTGTGAACACGTGTACTGTCCTGCTGGTGACTAGAAGAAGAATGTGTCATGCCTAAATGGATTTTAATGTGTCCATCAACACTGCTCAGACACTGACAGAGTGAAACAAACATTACACTCTGATTCCAGAGGTGGGAAGTCCAGAATTGATTATGGCACATTGGTGAGATCAGCTATGCTTCCAAGTATACCAGTGCCAAATAGGGCATCATCAGATTAGGTGAGCTCATTCTCCCCTTCTCCATGGAGGCTGATATTTACTTTCTATCAGTTCTTTACAAATTTAAATTACACAGGGATGACAAATACATTTCTCTGTTAGACCTCAACCTTTGGAATTAACTAGTTTTCTAGTTCTTACTCTATCTAACGTAGGTCATGATCTGTAATTTCCTTACCAGCTTGATCTGCTCAGGTCAAACTTAGCCCATCATAATTTATCATTTCTCTACTGTTGAGAAAAAGAAAATCTAAGGATGTAAAAAGGGCTTATTGAAATATTATCAAATAACTTGTTCTTGTGTACACATAGCTATGGGCCAATAACATAAAGCTCTGAGCAGATATTGAATCATTAGGCAAGAACACAATAAGGACCTTCCAGCTTTTTAATGTTTTCAATGTTCCAGGCACATGTGCTTTAAACATGTCAACTCTATTTTTTTTAAAAGAGATTTTTGCTATAGGGAGCGTGTGCTTGCCAGAGAGACAGAGACAGAAAGTGAGAAATCACAGCCCCAGGGTTATTGCCATGCCACAATCCCTTCTCCTCCATTCTCCTCTCGGGACTTTGGGCATGCACACACACGTGCCCCACATGAGTTTTAAGCCACTGGCTCCAGGACTTAAACCATGGTCAATCATGTGGGATTCCAGTGATGTAACTGCTGCACTATCTGCTGGTCCCCACATTGATTCTTTTCATTCTTGCAGTGGCCTTATAAAGTAAGCTTTATTTTATTGTTTTGTATTATTTTATTTTTAATTTGTTAGAGGGCACATATACTCACTGGAGAGAGAGGGAGAGAGAGAGAGACAGAGAGGGGGGAGGAGGAGGAAGAGAGGGAGGGAGAGAGAGAGAGAGACAGGGAAAGTGAGGAAGCATTCCCCATGATAAATGGTCACAGCACAATCCCTTCTCTTCCATTTTCTTTTCTTTCAGGATCTTAGGCACTCATACACATGAGGGTGGCATGATTTTCAAGTTGCCAGGTTTGGGATTTGGACCACGTGGTTAGCCATGTGGGATTCATCTTGCCTTAGCTACCACACCACTGGTTGGTCCTGGGCTTTATGTTTTGACAGTTGAGGAAACACACTGTGGTTAGGCAGTCAGCTTGTGTTGGATAGATTGGAGGAGAGCACCTCTGGACTCCTTCAACCTCTCCCATCCTCACAGTTCCTGGAATCAGTTTCACTGCAGTGTCATTAGCAAGAGGGAGGGCCAGAGCCAAAAGGATTTGGAGTTTCCTAGCCCCAGATGTGAGTCTGGCTCTCTTTGTTCCTTAGCTGTGAGATTTCTGGTGTATTTCTGAAGCTCTCTGAACTTCAGGTCTTTTCTCTGTAGAATGAGTGTAATTCCATTTACCTGGAAGAGTTGTAATGGGAGTTAAATGAGCTGATGGGCACTTGAAGGTTCCCAAGTAAGGCTCTCTCCCTCCTTCTCCCCCATTCCCTCCCATCTCCCTGCTCCTGATTCATCTCACTTGCTACGTAGTTACGTAGTGCATAGTGCATTATTATTATTATTTTGTTTTTACCTGTGCTTCTCCTCACAAGTACTATCTGCTTCTTGTCTGTAAGCCCCTTTTGTAATTTGTTCTCTCTTCTCTACCCAGAAGAATTTCCATTCTGGACCCATCGACTTCCTTAGTCTAGGATGCCCCAGTCTTCACATTCTTCACAGCACATCTTGTGGGGACTCCATCCTGGTGCTGTGACCCTCCTGTTTCTCCTTGCTCTGTTTCTATAATCACACACCAGCATGTAAGAACATCGTGCAACAGCAGCACAGACAAAAGTCAGAGGAGGTTACTGGATTCTAATTATAAACAAAGCAAGCCAGAGGTGTGTAATTAGTTTGGAAAGAACAGAATTACAGCTTTTTTAAGGGTTATGACCCCAAATGACAAAAGATAGGAAGTTCAGGGAGGAAGATGCCTCACCAACCTTGCCTTTGAATGGCCTGGTTTTTCTTTTTCTTTTTCTTTTGGCTGATATATTGCTCCCCTTCAAGGTATTTTGAGCTTCTAATTTCTGAATTTTCATTTTTAAGGCATTCACAGCACATTATACCTGGGAGACTGATGGACTCCTTTGAAACTTAAATAACCCAAAGGAGCCATCCAAACCTCTGGGTGGAATATGTATTCATGCATTTTTAAAAAGGTATATTATATACATCAGAGACTTGGATGGCTCATTAGGAAGGGTTTGGCGGAGTATGTAATTCAGGATTTAATGTGCTGTCCACGGACTAAGCTTACTGGGGCTGTGTTAAAACTGTTTTATTTTACTTTATTTTCCACGGTAACATCTAAAGCCTAAAGCATTTACACAAAATGACTGACTAATCATTTGCATAGTTTCATTTTTGAAATCTAAGTCTTTTTCAAGTGAGATGAAAACCAGACATACCTGAAGCCAATATGCCTTTCACAAAACTTAAATAACCTTGGTAAAACCGTCTCCTTTTTTTCCTTTTCTTTCTTCCTTTCTTTTTTTTTCTTCAAATTTACAGTTTGGCCTAGAATGATTTATTTTAACTTTTGTCATTAGGGGATTTGTGTGTGTGTGTGTGTGTGTGTGTGTGTGTGCTAGGATCCATGCAATGCAGCTCTTAGAATTCTTCATAGAAAGCAATCTTAAAGCTCGATTAAGCTCTCTACAAACATTCATTAATGCTTTATTCTTTGACTTATTAATTACCCTTTATGTTTTTCAAGACTAAAAAACATAGGATAATGACGAGCAGGATTTAGAGGAAGGCTGATGTAATGACAAATTTCAGGAACAATGTCCTTAAGGTATGAGAGGAATAATCTGGTAGACAGAGAGGAAACTTGACTTTCTACACCTGGGTTTCAAGATCTTGACTTTTCCCTTTTCCTTGCCATCTCTCTTTTCTTCATTTTCTGTCCTCAACCTTACAGATATAAAAGGCATTCCTCACTTTGTTGCTATCCTAATAGACCACATAGAAATATCCAAGTTGTATTGGGTCCATATGGCTACGACACATCACTGAACATTTGTTCTTCTGGATCCTGGAGAGCTACCGAGAGAAGTGAGTTTAGTTCTCATGTGGAGAAGAGCAATTTCTCCTCTCCTACTATGAAAAGAATGGGTCACACTGAGGATACTGCTGAGAGACTGAGAGCCACCATGTGCCTCCTGAGCCTCTTAGGAGATCACTGCTGTGAAGAAAGATGGGGGAAGGTATACGAGGTGTGTTTTAAAGCAGTATTTAAGAAGAAACATAAAAAGCTTTCAAGCAATTTAATCTCTTACTGTGGATGGAGCATATTGAGACATACTTCATTTGATATGGGAAATGAAATATGAAAATTCCCAGAAGGAACTAGGTGTCTTTAAAACTGGAAAAAATTTTGATCATCTTTAATCTGTTCTTTATGACAGCATTAGATTCAAGAAAGGATAAAAAGAGAGAAAACACGGGCCAGCCAGGTAGTGTGGTAGATAAGGTGACTAGGCTGTCAAGGTGGCTAGATCCACATGAGTGACTTCATAGTTTGAGTCCCAGACCTTGAAGCTTGAAAAACATGTCAGGCATGTGTGTGTGCATGCTCAAAATTCTGTTAGGAGAATACAGAAGAAGGGATTGTGGCATGGCTATTTTCTCAGGGGGTGATTTTTCACTTTCTATCTCTCTTTGCATCTCTCTGGCAAGAACACACACTCCATAGCAAAAATAAACAGAGAAAGAGAGAGACAGAGACAGAGACAGAGAGAGAGAGAGAGAGAGAGAGAGCAATTTATTGAACATTTGCAAACTGGCCAATCTCTGTGTTTGGTATTTTACATATATCAGTTATTTTAATACTCAGTACTCAACAAAGTGATTATTACTAACCCTAGTTAGATATGAAAAAAATTAAGAGTCAGGGTGAGAAATTTATCTATAGTATTATGCTAGATTAGTAACTTTTGTCTTGATTTTGCATTCAACCAGCTGTGTGACCTATTCCAATTCACATAGTGTTTCTCTGTCTTGTTTTTGTTTTTCTCGTTTTTTTAAGATGAGCGAGTTGGACTACTGCTCTTGTGTGTTCTGGAAGGAAGGTTCTGGATTCTAATATTCTACATATTTTCTGCAGATTCTGTGATTTCTTCTGAGAGGATATATTAAATGACTCTCAGTGTTCCATAGAGCCTGTAAATCCATCTGGCAGAACAGGCTCCAAATAGTCCTCAGCACATGGAAGAAATGAAAATGCCATCTGGAACCTTCACTGTCATGGCATATGGAAACCATAGTACAGGAGGATTGTCTTGTCTTGGCTGGAGAAATTGAGGGCTCAGATTAGCATTATTTGAAAAGTGGTGGGGTGAGGAATTGCAAGCTACTTTGCACAGAAAACACAAGGTATGAAGTCAACCACTGATGTAAACTCTTTGTTACTTCTCAGGTATCGCTAGTTCCCTTTCTTGCTGGGATACGGTACCACATCCATCTACTCTAAGGCTTTGTGAAAATAGCATAAATTTGCTCTCCTGATCTCTGCCTTTTACCAGGCCTTGCTAGCCAGCTCCCTAAATTGTCTTCTTACCTCTTGCCTTGTCTATTTTGTACAAAACTCTTCTATAAATTCCAAGATTGCTTTACCAGTTTTAAAACTGTAACCTGGTGATATGCTCTGAATGATAGGCCATGGTGAATTACTCTGTGTGATACATAAAAGAAGCGTCATATGAATAACCCTTTCCAGGAACTTTAGATCCTTGTGTTATATGAGCATCACTATTGAGAGCCTGGAGTAGACTACTTTAAAATACATTTTCTGCAAACACTATGATGGCTTTGGTTTCTGGCAGGCTCCACTTATAATTTTTAGTTCAGAAGAAACATTGAACTCAGCTATAAATTTTCTCTTACACAATCACTGATATATTACCAAATAGTCCTGTCCCTTGTGTAACTAATCTCTTTGATAGCTAATCTTTTTTTAATAACTTATCTTTTTTAGCTCGTGTGAAGATATTTTCCCTTAAATTAGAAAAGTACTGTATTTATAGATCAGTTCATTTGTGATTTTACTAATTTCTGGGTCAGATTTTTCCATGTTGTATAATATACTGGTGTTGCCAGGAGCTTTTCAGCAATGTTTTTTTTAAAAAATATGATCTCAATAGAAAACTGCCCATTGAAGACATATTCAGATTTAGATACTTTCTTGGGCACTGCACAGAATGCAGAGTTGAATATTCTCTCAAGAATTTATATTTTTGTAGACAAATCCACAAATTCCTGCTATGAAAGGTATGCTGATATAGTACTGCTGGAGTTTAAAGTTAAGAGAACTGCAGGTGTTTGAGATGTGAGCAGGTGAGGCTATTAGCTGCTTCTTATCTCAGAAAGCTGCTGCCTGCAGGGACACTATGCTTGCTGAGATTTGGGGGTCTCTAAGCATATCTATGTTCTTCTTGCTCTTAGTACAATGGAGGGAGAGTTCATGTTCCCATCAAAAGCTAAGTCCTGCCCTCTAAGTTTAGCATTTAATCTTCTCATGCCTTCAAGAGGACTTACAGAAATTAATAGCTTTATTGAGGTAAGACTGACTCGTTCACTTCTTTGGGTTCTTAGTAACACTTAATGTGGGTAATGCTCCCTCCTGAGATAGTCTCCTGTCATTCTCTTACTTGTCAATATTATCTCTTCCTGTATGGTGCCTTCCTCAGGATTCATCTTTTCTCTGTCCCTATTGGCAATTTACTTCTCTTCTCCTTCTCCTTTTGCTTCTCCCTTCCCTCTTTCTCCTTCTTATTCTTCCTTTTTTCCTTCTTTCTTCTTTTTTGTTTGCTTATATATTTATTTATGGATTTTATTCAATCTAATTCTGGGATTTTTTTTGGGGGGGGAGATTTTTGCTATAGAGTGCATGAACTTGCCAGAAAAACATAGAGAGATAGACAGAAAGTGAGAAATAAACCGCCAGGGAGGATGGCCATGCCGCAGTTCCTTCTCTTCCATTCTCCTCCTGGGATTTTGGGCACACACACATACCAGCTTGGCATGAGTTGGCCACCTGCTGGCCCCTAATTCTGGGATTTCTAAAGACTAAGCATTGGGTCAGTATCTTTTCTTTTCCCTTTTTCCCTTTCCTTTGGTAATCTAATAAACTCAATTTTATCATTATAAAACCATTTTACAATGAGAGCTCCAGTTTTACCTCTCTATGCTAGAGCTATTCTTTGGGTCTTAGTCTTATCTAGTTGCTTACTTGGTATTTCCATTTGGATATCTTACAGATGCCTGAGATGTAATCGTACTAAGTAGAATGGTTGATGTCTCTACCTCAGTCACCCCCAATATTATTTATCTCAGTATTGGGTCTACCAACTAACTACCCAGTTGCTCAGAAGTCTAGGAATTCACCCGTGATTCAACCCCTCCTCACATGTGGTCACTTAGTGATTCTGGTAGATCTGTCTAATAAATGTCTTGAATCTGAGCATTTCCACCATATCCACCAGCACACTCTTGATCTTCACCTAGATTAATGCAGCAGTCCTTCCTGCTTTTTTTCTGACCCAAGTTCCACACACAGCAGTGATCTTAGCACACAAATCTCACAACTCTTTCATCTAACAAAGATCCTTTCAATAGCATCTATTTTTTCTTATATCTACTCCTCCATATCAGGTAAGAAGGAAAAATAAATTGTGTCATTTACCTGAATTTTTACTTTTTCCCATGCAGACACTTAACCATTCCTTTTAAAAAAAAAAAAAAAAGAAAAGAAAAGAAAAATGATTCCATTTTAAAAACTTACTTCTTACCTCTTGAGATTATCAAGGGATTTTTCCAAATCAAGGACAGCATTCTTCTTGAGACAAATTCTGGTGAATTTTTCAGAATAATAAAGTGCTCATCTCATCAAAAATTAAAAAAAAGAAAAATTCTTTTAACATAGAAATATTTTTGAGAACCTGAGATACTCAGGAAGCACATCACAAAAAGAGATAAACTAGAACTGATGTTTGCAAGTATAATGGTGGCCTGAGAAAGATTCAGTTCCTTTGTCTTTTTTCATCCTATCCAATGTGTAATATGAAAATACCTATATGAAAGCAATATCCTTGATAAACAAATGATACTTCTAAACTAGTTCTAGCAAAGAGGTAAAGATTTTCTGCTTTTTATTCATTTATCATGAATTTTTTTTCTGTCTGACTTTGGTTGTTTCCTTTACTTTCTGAAAACCAATCTCTGTCTACTATCTTTTTTTACATGTTTTGAATCAAAGTTGTTTCAGTTTTGGCGAATAACAACAGTGTTTATGCATAATCTAGTGTTTATCATAAATTCATTTCTGGACATCATCTTCTGTTTCCTATCTCTATGTTTTGAATCAAGGTCATTTCAGCTTTGGGGAGCATCAATAGTGTTTACTTTATACATAATCTAGTATTTATAATAAACTCATCTGGCAAGTATTACTGAGTGCCTACCACACCAGGTACTATTCTGGGTGCCTGAGATACATCAGTGAACACAGTAGTTACTGGGCCCTGCCCTCCACACACCACCATTCTGTGAGTCACTAGCAATACCAGGTACCAACAGAGGACCATTTATTTTCACTATAATAATGGTGATGTCAAAGCCACTGATTCAAATGGAAAGTGTATCAAGGGCAGCAGATTCTGTAATTTAAAAAAGCTATTTCAGGTGTATATTACTGAAAAAAACAAGAATTTTTGCCTTTCTCTAGATTGTTCCTACAATTGTACTTTTTCCTCATTTAAGTTTTATCTTTTCTGGGGGGAGGGAGGAAGAGGTGTTAGACTGGCTCCTGTATAGAAATTAATTGATGTTCTTCCTCACACTGGGCTGGATAATTTAAAAATTAATATACTGTGCAGACAGTAGTGCCTAAAGGTTACAGAGGCTGACTGGTGAGCTGTAGGCATTTGAGTCTGCCAAGCAGAGTAAGAAATAGATAAAGCTAAATTACAGACCTATTAAAAATAAATTAGTGGTGTCTAAAAAGCAAATTAAGATGCAGATAATCAATCTAATTTCAGAGTCTCTGGTGAGTGTTAATGCTTAATTCTTCTTATGTTTGATGAAGGCATGTATTAATTAAAATATTTATATAAAAATGAGTCTGCACAAGGTCTTTATTTCAAGAGGGACCAACTTCAACTGATTTGACTCTAAGAAGGTGGCCTTGTTTTTATAGGGGAAGACAAGAACTGCCTTCACACAATCTAAATTAGAGTCCATTTTCTTAAAATATCTTTGCCAGCTGGAGAGACCATTTGTTTCCCTCTCATCCCTTCCATTTTCCCCCACTTTCTCTCTGCTTCCTTATGGCCACTTCCACATCAGCCATCCTGATTCCTTTGACTCAATTGTTCTCAATGCAGGAGGTATAGCTGGGGACCAAAGCAAAGCCAAGAGGTGGGCATGTAACTGATTTAAGAGAGGAAAAGGGATCAAATGAGCAGAGTTTGTTACATGGGCTAGAGGAAGGAAGGATACACTTGGAGAGGTGTTGGGCATGGAGAATGCAGGGTCATTGAACAAACATAAGGGAAAGGGTTGCATAAGGATTTGAAATCCTATGTGTGTTAGCAGGTATACATTTTTTTAATCTGATGGAAGAATGGGTCATGGTAATTTATTGATGATTTGATGTAATTTTACTCCTTTCTACTTAATGTATTACGTAAGAGGTGTCAATATAAAACAAAAGAAGGATGAGACAGAGTAAGAAAAGCAAAAGATTTTGTTTTGCTAGGGTCAGGACTATTGTGTGGTTGCCGCAAAATCCAAGTTGCCCTGGATGAGTGCCAATATGTTACAGAGTTCAAGGCAATTTTAAGGGTAAAAGTTGTGAATGGGAATGAGGAGTAGCAAGAAGTCTTGTACCGCAGAAACTGGCTATAGTCTATGAGGAAAGCAGGATTACATCACAATCACCTGAAGTCACTTTGCTTAAGATTTAGATAACGGGGGCCAGCAGGTGGCATGGATAAGATGCTGAACTCTAACATGACTGACCACAGTTTGAGTTCCAGACCCAGTGGCTTGAAAATCACACAGGACATTTGTGCATATATGCCCAAAATCCCAAGAGGAGAATGGGGGAGAAAGGATTGTGGCATGGCCATCCCTCCTGTGCAATGATTTCTCACTTTCCTTCTTTGTCTTTCTGTCTCTCTTTGGCAAGTGCATATGCCCTTTGGCAAAATAAATAAGTAAACATTAATGGCAAAATAAATAAGTAAACATTAATTAATTAATTAATCAACTAAGACAGTGCCTAGAGAAGTTAAGGAGAAATATATTTGGGCTATATAGATGTTCATAAAACAAAACATCCACTGATTTCAAGTAGCATTTTGAGCTATTTCAGGTGTATATTACTAAGAAGGTCACAAGATCTATGTATATTTTAATTCCTTATAGCACTGCCTGAGGTAGACTGGCATCTCCTATTTTTAGGGAAATCTGGTGTATTTGGGAAATTTATCAACTTTCTTAAAGTTTTCATCTTAATGATGTGATATTGCAGGCTGAGTGAGTCCATTTTGGTCTGGTCTCTTGGAGCCTAGAGTAGGAGCTTTGTCCAAAACAATGGCCTCCCATCATTCTTATTTAACAGAGGACTACTAGACACATGCTGGAAGCATTGACTAAAATAAAGTTTGGCCTTTTATATCCCTTCTCCTTCCTCACCTATGACAGAGGGTCAAAGAATAATTCAGCAGAGAGGCCACATGGAGCTGTGTCCTGTGTACTGGCCCTTTTGGAGTTAAATAAATGCACAGCTTTGCAGCACTGAAATAAGTGGAGCAAAGGCGGCCAACCCTGCTGCTCTATCTCACTGCCCTACTTTGTAGCAGAAAGTGGATTGAGTCAGAGGCTGGAATCAAACAAATCTGCCCAGCCAGCCACAAATCTTCCTTGGGTTTAGCTTCTGCTAATAATGAAAGGAAGAACAGTGGAAGGCAACATGTAGATTTGAGGTCTTCTAAACTCATTTTTTTAATTGAAAAAGTCATCTAGCACACAGGAAAAAGGAAGAAAAAAAGGAAAAAGTAAAAAAAAAAAAAAGAAAAAATATTTAAAACATATTTAAAAGAAGAACAGATATAGTGTGAAAAGTCAGCTTTCTTTAGTCTATCAGTCCAGATTTGATTTCCACAGAGGAAAAGAGTTTTTACAGGAGACAGGAAAAGAAATAAATGAGGAAAGAGTATGCCTGTAGGACCTGGAGTCCTGACAAAATATTGAGCCTTTGCAGTTCACAGTGATCAATGTCATGGGATGCAATCAATGTTCTCTTGGAACAAAGGACTGTCATTATGGCAGCACAGAGCTCTGGCCAGGATGGGCCGTGATCCCATGGTGGGAGCCTAGTATGTCTCTAGTCCTCTCACACGGTGATGTTGTATGGGAGGGGCGGGG
>NW_006159565.1:9166122-9172881 GCF_000334495.1 Tupaia belangeri chinensis
GGGAAATCACCATTTGTTGCTCTCAGTTCTTTGGGGAAGTGCTGGGCATGTCTTCTCAGTCATTACTTCCTTGATTGCTTCCTAGAGATGGAAGCTTTTTCTATTCTGTGACTTTAACACCTGAGAACCTTCAGTTTAGCAATTTATTTTATACTTAGTCTATGTAATAATAACAAGAACACCGAGTACTCGGCAATTAGTTATCAGAAGCCTGTTATGTTCCAGGAATACACATACTGTATGCGTGTTTATTCCTCCAGGGCTGAGTTAAGGTTACCACAATGCACTGCAAAGGACTCTGTACTTCTCTCAGTACTTATCATGCTGTGTAGATTTTTTTGATTAATTAATTTTTTCCATGACTGTGCCTGCATATGTCTGTGTGTGTGTGTGTGTGTGTGTGTGTGTAAGAGAGAGTGAGAGAGAGAGAGAGAGAGAAAGGAGAGAGAGAGACTTTCTTTTTTTAAAATTTTTTATTTTTAATTAATTAATTAACATTCACTGAGCATCATCACAGCATACAAAATGTAACTTCCTATCCAGAATATACTGCATAGTGGCTTAGTTGTATATGTTGTCATCAATAATTTTCCATTTCTATTTCCCTCCTCTCACACTAACTCAGGTCTCTACAGTTGTTTTCCATTCCTTTTTGTCCCCACATTTTATTGATTCACAAAATTTCTTTAATAATCTAACTACTTTCAATAGCTAGTTCAACTGATGTACACATATCTGTGAATACACCTCTGACTTTATGCATGAAACTCTGAGTAGAATAAATATACTATAAAGTAGCACCTAGCTGTTGCTATATAGCTTACTACGGTCATTAAATAAGTATTTTTAATATGTTCTTTAATTTCAAGAAAGGGAGTATTAGCTTTAATAAATCAAAATTAAAAGCTGTTAAAAGAACTTTGTTTAAGACTTAAAGCCAGGAAGCAGGTTGGGATTCTGTTCGAATAGCAGTTACCAGGATCTGTCAATTCAAGAGGAAAAATCTTTAAAACTGGAAAACAAAGTCTAGAAGAAAATCAGCAATGCTTTAGTCAAAAGTCATAAAATTCTATTTCACTAATTCAGTCTCATGTACTAAATCTGTCTTCTGTTGTGGTCTGATCTTCCTGATTAAATTCTGGGATAGAATATTCTGCTCCAGACTTGTCGCTTCAAGTAAGTTGGCCATTTTCTTAGTTTTTGAACTCTTATTTCTGTGTGTTTGTCTTTAATTTTTCTGTATAGCACTCCTTTCAGAACTTCTTGGTGATCTGGTCTGGTATTGGTAAATTCTTTCACGTTTTGTTTTTCTGAGAATGTTCTTGTCTTCTTTTCCCATATGAAGGATAATCTTGATGGATATAGTATTTTGGTTGAAATTGTTTTTCACTTAACACTTTGAATATATTTTCCCATTCTTTCCTTGCTCACATTGTTTCCAGCAAGAGGTCCAATGTTAACCTGATAGAATATCCTTTGAAAGTAACCTGACATTTCTCTCTTGCCAATTTTAGTATCTTGTCTCTGTCTGTGGTTTTGGTCAACCTGGTTATGATGTGCCTCGGAGAAGATCTTCTTGGGTTGATTCTATGTGGTGTCCTTGTATTTCTTGGGTCTGGATATTTGAACACCTCTTTAGGTTTGAAAAGTTTCCTTCCAGGATTTCATAGAATATATTATCAATGCCCTTATTAGTTTCTTCACCTTCTGGGATACCGATTATCCAGATGTTTGGGCATCTAATGGTATCTAGTATTATTCTTAGATTATTCTAATTTTTGAGGGTTCTTTTTTCAGTCTTTCTGGTGAAATTTTCTAGGTCAGAGGTTCTGTCTTCTATATCTGAGATTCAATCTTCTACGTGACCTAATCTGTTTTTAGTACTTTCAAGGGAGGTTTTGATTTTCTGTATTACAGCCTTCGTCTCTAACAGTTCCATTTGATTCTTCTTTATGGTGTGTAATTTCCTCTTTCAGATCTTGCAGGAATTTTCTCACCTCTTGGAACTTATCAGCACCTTTCTCCTGCCTCTTCTGCAGTTCATTGTCTCTCTGCTCTTCCACCTGTTAGCTTTGCCACTCTAAATATTCTAAATTCTTTATCTGACATTTATGTGAGTTTCATTATACTATTATACTGAGGTTGAAGTGGAGTTATTCTTTTCCCTTGGAGGAGAGGTTTTTTTTTTTTTTTTTTTTTTTTTTTTTTTTTTTTTTTTTCCTTTTGGGGCTTGTTTGTTTCCCAACCTTGCAGTGATTTCTGGTCATCTGATGTACAATGCATTTCTTCCTAATTCTTGAAGTTCAATCTGAGCATTCAGAGACGTGCAGGAGGAGGTGATCTTCAACCTCTCTTCTGTTCTATTTTTCACTCTTCGTGCATCAGATTCAGTGGAAATTGAAGGATATTATGACTAATCATATTCAGATGTTTGGATCCTGTTCACTTGGACCTGCTTAGACACTCAGTGCATTAAGGCTGAGCACCCAAGGAATAAAAATAAAGAAAAAAAAGAAAAGAATTAGAGAAGAGGAAAGAGGAAGAGAAAATAAAATTAAAAAGAAGAAAGACAAAAGATAATAAAAAACTTTAGATTTCATTTTAAAAGTGAACAATGAATACCACATGATGCCTGTGCACACTGCACAAAATCAGTATTTCACAGCTCAAGTTTGGTAGCCATCTCTGGATGGGCCTGGGTTTGTGCTTTTCCTAAATGGGATGGGGAAAGGCACAAATTAGCACAATAAAGGAGGAATTGAGAGCCCAGAGAATACTTTACCTTAAAAAAAAGTTAAAAAATATTAAAAGACACAGGGAGACACAGAGAGAGAGACAGAGAGAAGGAGACAGAGGTAGCCCTACCCACTAAAAATGAATCTGGATGGAGAGGTCTCAGCAGGGAACCTTCATTTTTAGTCCCTGAAAGCAATATTTCACAGCTCCAGTTCAGTAGCCATCTCTCTTGAGAGACACTTTCAACAGGGTCTTTTTTTTTTTTTTGGAGAGATTTTCACTGTAGGGCGCGTGCGCTCTCCAGACAGACAGAGAGAGACATAGAGACAGAAAGCGAGAAATCACCCCCCCAGGGGGGATGGTCACGCCGCAATCCCTTCTCCTCCATTCTCCTCTCGGGATCTTGGGCACGCATGCACACGCGTCCGGCGTGAGTTGTAAGCCCTGGGTCCGGGACATGAACCGTGGTCTACTATGTGGGAGTCCAGCGACATAGCCATTATGCTAACTGCTGGTTCCCTCAACAGGGTCTTGATGTCACAATCCCTCCTTCCTACAGTCAGCTCCGGATCAGCCAACCCTAGATCATTGACATGTGAATGTTTGGAGTACTCAGGGAGGTCTCTGGATGTGAACCTCGACTGCTCGCATGTGGGTCAGCCTCACAGAACTTTGTGTTACCATTGTGCCACTGTCCAGCATCCCCAGCTACATTTTAATTCTATATCTATCTATTTATCTATCCATCTTTTTAGTAGCACCTAGTGGGCTTTTCTAACCTTTTGTCTCTCCTACTGCATCTTTTCCTTCACGGATCTGGAAAGATTATTTCCTTTTTCTCTAATGACACTTGTTTTATTTGAGGGGAAATGCCTTATGCCCTGAGCAGGTCTCAGTCATTGTGTAAAGTTTAAAGATCTTGAGATTCTTTTTTTTTTTTTTTTTGTAGTTTTATTTTAGTTTTTTTCTTTCTTTGTGTGTTCTTTTGTGAATGTTCTCTCTGAATGGAGAGCCAATACAGATGAACAATATGGATAGAATAACCCTACAGATAAGCCACATTGCTAATAGACCACATGACTATTTTTATGTTTGTGTTATTTTTATGCCCCTCTCTGTATGCATGCATAAAAATACTCCTAGTGCTTTGTGGTAACTCAGAGATGTAAAGGCATCTACCAGGTGATAGGCAGGTGACTCAACAGCCTAAAATTTCTCTTACTCTGCAAATTTTCCAAAAGCTCTTATACCTTTAGAGCAAAAGAGGAATAAAGTTTATATCCATCTTGAATTGCTTTCTAAGATGTCGAAATGGCCCTGACTCTGTTTTCTGCACGGTAGGGCATCTTGCCTTATTGTTGGGGGTGGGGAGAGTTTATGTCCGAGCACTCTGTCTTTAATGTCCTGCTGTTCGCTGCTGTGACAACCTCATGCATTTATTTCTTCAAGTTTTTTTTTTTAATTTTACTTATTTCTTCAGAGACTGAGAAAGAGGGAGAGAGAGAGAGAAGCACCCCCAATAGAGCCTTCATGCAGTGATCCATCTCCCACTTCCAGCTGGCCTGAGTTATGAGCACATGCTTGTCTAGAATGTTCAGGAATGTCCCAGGACATGAGCCCAGGTCTTTCACTATGTGGGTCCAGTTCCATTTCTGCTGCACTATTATATAGCCCCAACTTCATGTATTTCTGTAGCTCTACTATCTGGGCTACATGTGCCCTATGGTCATCTAAGTCTGATGATTCATAAAGAGAACTGTTCAACCTGAGAAGGTAAATGGGTTCTCTTTGTCTCTCTGGATCCATTCTTACCTTTGCTTTTTGTCTGGGGAGCTGACCCTGACAGATTACTTCTCTGAATACTCTTGCTCTTGGTTTCCTGTTGGGCCTACCTGAGGGAAATGCTGCTAGATCAGCATGTTGGAAGACGGTGGCCTCTCTCCTGCAGCTGCAGCTCTCCCCAGTATTTCATTCACGCTTTCTTACCCTGGGCTCCTTAAGGGCTCTGCTTACCCTGTCTGGTGCCCTTAAACCTAGCCATACTTTGTATATAGACCTTCCACTAACCATCCTCCAACACTTCTATGAATATCCATCTGTGCTCTGCCAGGGCCTTGAATAATGTAACTGTCATCAAAAAACTGACTAGGTCTTGGCTTCCAGGAGGCAACAAACTCCATAACAGACTGAGGCTGGAACCAGCAGTTGACGTAATAGCTACATAGCTGAACTCCCATGTAGTTGACTGTGGTTTGAATCCCAGACCTGGTGGCTTAAACTCACACCAGGTGCGTGTGCATGCATGCCCATGATCCTGAGAGGAAAATGGAGGAGAAGGGAGTGCAGCATGGCCATCCCCCCTGGGGAATGATTTCTCATTTTCTGTCTCTCAGTCTCTCTCTGTCTCTCTGGCAAGCACATGTGCCCTATAGCAAAAACCTCTCCAAAAAAAAAGAATAGACTGAGAATAGACTGAGGCTTAGGGAACAGAAGGAGTTCTTGGCCTTCCAGAGCCCTGATCTGGTGTATGTATGTATGTATATATGTACCTGTGTATGAAATCAGCAATCAGGGATTTAAGTAGTGAGAAGAGACCAAGTGACACATGTCAATATAGTTGACATTGACTAGTTGATATTGGATCAGGGAGATATGAATTGAAATTAGTTTTGTTAGTTGGTTCTTGTACTCTCTAAGATAGTTTATTCATCAGAAACATGACTATCACTCTATCTTATTTATATTAAAGTCTTCTGAGGAGCAGAGATGATGACTATAAAATACCACAGAGTCAGGGATGCCTGTTTCAAAGCAGCCTATACTGCTATAGCCCTATCTACTCACACACAGACATGCATACACCACAAATATGCACACATACACTTAGTGTTTCCTTCCTAAACCTGTCTGACCTTAGCCTTCATAGGACAATTCTCATATCCAGGAAATGCTGCCTGAGGAGGTCCTGTGGTGGTTTTGTAATGCATTACTTGGTTAGGATGAATTACTTCTCCCTTTTCCTTTATGGTTCTAGTGAGGATGAGCCCAGAGAGAGATTTCTATGTGAGACATAGAGCATGAACCTCATCTCCAGAGATGAACATGCTCTCTCTGGTCTGCTCACTCACCTCATTTAGTGAGGCTACTCCAGATGGGACTGTCCTGGCAGCTCCTCCACCTCAGGGTCCATATGTGTGTGTGTGTGTGTGTGTGTGTGTCTGTGCTTTGTCTTTATGACACCAAACCCTTAAGTCAGAGGAAATGGGCACTGTTGTAGGTTTCAGTCCATTATTGCAGCCTCTGGCTCACACCGGGGGTTCCAGTTTGTTCTTATTCCCCACCTTATAGCATCTTTTCCCCAAGCTGCCTGGTGTTCTAAGGACTTCCACCTTCAGCGTCGTACTGAGACCCATAACAAATCCACACATGCCCATTTATATCCGACAGAGGAGATGTCTCAACAAGGACTAAAGAACAGGATTTGGGGTTTGCTTGAAACTGATTTCTTCGCTGAAGCAAGAAATGATCTCTTGAGTTCTACCAAAGTTGGAGACAGCAGCATCCAGACCCACCTGGAGTCCAGCTGACAGCTGTTATCACTGCTCTCTCCTGGTTGGTGGTAGAGGAGGGACTGACAGTGTGACTAAATGGTCAGGAGCTCCTTTGAGAAGCGAGATTCCCCAGGTCTGCAGAAACCCAGCACTGGCAATTATTTACCAGGGGTGGGAACAGGACACATATGTCCCCTTAGAACCAGCAACACACCTATCCCAGCTTCTCCTTCCTGGATGCCCTTCAAGGCCAATGCTGGAGCAGGATGAAAGTATAGCAATGGTTTAGGGGCCCTCAGGAATGAGTAGCAGTGAAAACCTGGTCTTCTGCAAAGTTATTGGTCTTCCCCATTATGTATTGAAGAAGCACCTTTTTGTTAAAGTAGAGCAGTATACTATGAAGAGACTTTTCACTTTTTTTTTTTTTTTTTTTTTTTCCCTAATTTTTCCCTTTTTTCCTTTCATATAGGGG
>NW_006159565.1:9172971-9174814 GCF_000334495.1 Tupaia belangeri chinensis
CTTTTTTTTTTTTTTTTATTCTTTCACTAACTTTTCCCATTTTTCCTATCATATAGGTGGCAGTTGCCTCAGAAAAGGGAAGTCTAAGACAAGGTCAGAAAATCAGAAACCAGAAATAGCCTCAGATCTCTCAGACTTTGTGCTCTAAAGGATAGGAGAAAGCCAACCACATAGTACAGTGGTTCATAGATCTGGATCCCACATGATGACCATGATTCGAATCCAGGTTGCCTTAGCTTGGGAAGCACCCTGGTCACATGTGTATACATTCCTCGTGACCTGACAGAATGGGCAGGTGGAGAGAGAGAGTTTGCAGTCTGAGTGTATGATTAGGGGGTGCTTTCTCTATTTCTCTATCTTGCTTTACTGAATACACACCCTCAGGTGCTCTTTCTCTCTCTCTCTGTGTGCATGTGCACGTGTGTGTGTAAGGGAGATTAAACATTTGGAGGTAAGAAAAATAAAGATGACTAGAGCTCCCACCTTTATATTAGAAAATAATTTTCCTTAACTCAGGACTGAGTGGAAGTTTCTGTATTTGCCTTTTAAGAATGCTTCTGAAAGGTAGCAAAGTCCCAGAGAGAAAGTGGCTGGAAGACAGACCTATGTATGGCCTTGCAGAAAGTTTTCCGGATTCCCCAGTGGCTCATAGACAATTAAGGCCAACTGGCTTGAAGAACCTCTTTTGTGTAACACTCATGAGCAAGACTTTGTCCTTTCATGGCTTTCTCTCCTCACCTTGTCAAGATTTTGCATACAGGTAATCCTCCAACATCCTGGGATAATAGTCATATAATAATAATAATAATAATAATAATAATAATAATAATAATTAATAATAATAATATAGTAATAAGAGCTAGCTTTCGGCATGTATACTCTTTGTCAGCCATTTTATAGTTATTAACTCATTTATTCATTAAGAAAGCCCTGGGAGGTGAAATTTTTACACACTATTTTACAGATGCAGAAACAGGCCACATAGCCAGGATTCAAACCTGGGCAGTTGAGTGCTAAGATCCATGCTTGGCTTGTTCTAGTCAAATAGAGTGGCATTTTTGTATGCATATCTGAATGTGTAGGCATAATGCACACCAGCTAAACAGATAACCATATTTGCAACAAATATATTTTATCTTGACAATTTCACAAAGGGGAGGATCAGTCGACCTTGCCTCTAGCTGAAATCAAGAAGCGTATATAAGATCTCGCAGCCCTTTGTCAGCTTACCGAGGATTATAAATGAGAATGCTAGATTCTCAGAAGGGACCTGCTTCTGACCTCAACAGCTAAGTGACTGGAACATAATAAGCCCCCAATAAATATCATCTGCTTTAATGATTACGATGATGATTATGATTATTATTGCTCCAGAGAAGGCTGTGCAGAGCCAACTTGCCAGTTACAGTTTGAAACTCCTTTACTCCAAATCCCCCTTTCACAGAACCAGACTTGTCTGAGGTCATCACAGTGATTAGTGTCCAAAGTCCTTACTAATTTACGTCTCTTTCCTACTGAGAAAGAACAAAATCTGATCACCTAAGCTAGGAATTTAGTGTACTAACCATTTCAAGAATATTTGCATTTAAAAACAGAAAGTAGTGCTTAACAAAAATGAAGGCATACTCAAAATGTAATCACTGGATTTCTAGCTATTTAATGATAGAACAGCAGGATTCAATAGCTGTAGTACCTTAGGATGATCAGGCTTATCATGGCCTCTCAGGTTTTACTCTGTGACAAATGTTGGCTTTGCACATCCATTCCTTTCTGTCCACCCTACTGGTAGAAAACAGAGTATGGCCCACGCATTAGGGAAAGAAAGTTAATTTTGGCCATGGAC
>NW_006159565.1:9177449-9254896 GCF_000334495.1 Tupaia belangeri chinensis
TTTTTTTTTTTTTTTTATTCTTTCACTAACTTTTCCCATTTTTCCTATCATATAGGTGGCAGTTGCCTCAGAAAAGGGAAGTCTAAGACAAGGTCAGAAAATCAGAAACCAGAAATAGCCTCAGATCTCTCAGACTTTGTGCTCTAAAGGATAGGAGAAAGCCAACCACATAGTACAGTGGTTCATAGATCTGGATCCCACATGATGACCATGATTCGAATCCAGGTTGCCTTAGCTTGGGAAGCACCCTGGTCACATGTGTATACATTCCTCGTGACCTGACAGAATGGGCAGGTGGAGAGAGAGAGTTTGCAGTCTGAGTGTATGATTAGGGGGTGCTTTCTCTATTTCTCTATCTTGCTTTACTGAATACACACCCTCAGGTGCTCTTTCTCTCTCTCTCTGTGTGCATGTGCACGTGTGTGTGTAAGGGAGATTAAACATTTGGAGGTAAGAAAAATAAAGATGACTAGAGCTCCCACCTTTATATTAGAAAATAATTTTCCTTAACTCAGGACTGAGTGGAAGTTTCTGTATTTGCCTTTTAAGAATGCTTCTGAAAGGTAGCAAAGTCCCAGAGAGAAAGTGGCTGGAAGACAGACCTATGTATGGCCTTGCAGAAAGTTTTCCGGATTCCCCAGTGGCTCATAGACAATTAAGGCCAACTGGCTTGAAGAACCTCTTTTGTGTAACACTCATGAGCAAGACTTTGTCCTTTCATGGCTTTCTCTCCTCACCTTGTCAAGATTTTGCATACAGGTAATCCTCCAACATCCTGGGATAATAGTCATATAATAATAATAATAATAATAATAATAATAATAATAATAATTAATAATAATAATATAGTAATAAGAGCTAGCTTTCGGCATGTATACTCTTTGTCAGCCATTTTATAGTTATTAACTCATTTATTCATTAAGAAAGCCCTGGGAGGTGAAATTTTTACACACTATTTTACAGATGCAGAAACAGGCCACATAGCCAGGATTCAAACCTGGGCAGTTGAGTGCTAAGATCCATGCTTGGCTTGTTCTAGTCAAATAGAGTGGCATTTTTGTATGCATATCTGAATGTGTAGGCATAATGCACACCAGCTAAACAGATAACCATATTTGCAACAAATATATTTTATCTTGACAATTTCACAAAGGGGAGGATCAGTCGACCTTGCCTCTAGCTGAAATCAAGAAGCGTATATAAGATCTCGCAGCCCTTTGTCAGCTTACCGAGGATTATAAATGAGAATGCTAGATTCTCAGAAGGGACCTGCTTCTGACCTCAACAGCTAAGTGACTGGAACATAATAAGCCCCCAATAAATATCATCTGCTTTAATGATTACGATGATGATTATGATTATTATTGCTCCAGAGAAGGCTGTGCAGAGCCAACTTGCCAGTTACAGTTTGAAACTCCTTTACTCCAAATCCCCCTTTCACAGAACCAGACTTGTCTGAGGTCATCACAGTGATTAGTGTCCAAAGTCCTTACTAATTTACGTCTCTTTCCTACTGAGAAAGAACAAAATCTGATCACCTAAGCTAGGAATTTAGTGTACTAACCATTTCAAGAATATTTGCATTTAAAAACAGAAAGTAGTGCTTAACAAAAATGAAGGCATACTCAAAATGTAATCACTGGATTTCTAGCTATTTAATGATAGAACAGCAGGATTCAATAGCTGTAGTACCTTAGGATGATCAGGCTTATCATGGCCTCTCAGGTTTTACTCTGTGACAAATGTTGGCTTTGCACATCCATTCCTTTCTGTCCACCCTACTGGTAGAAAACAGAGTATGGCCCACGCATTATGGAAAGAAATTTAATTTTGGCCATGGACAATCTAAACATGTCACAACTTCACCAAGACTGCTGGCAAGTAGCTGTGTTTTCACCCAGGAAAAGGAAGCTTGCCTTTTGTATTTCTGAGAATAGGAAGTGCTAGAGGAGATAAAGTTTACCAGCAACAGTTATACCAAAAGGTACACTTGTGTGTCATGGGAGGAGTGCTCATTCAAGCATGCTTGTGCATTTAGAAAAGAGTCAACTTTGGAAGGAAATGACGTGAATGGATGAATGAGCCTTAGCGATGTTAAATTCTTAGTGAATATGCTCATTGGTAAAACCTAGTTGATTTATTTGATCCAAATGAAGACAGATAATGTTAAATCATTCCATGACAGTTACCACAGTGCCTTAATCACACATGATGTTTAATAAAAATTTATAGGGTCAGTGACTGTGATGCATAAGACACAGATAGCATTAAGGTTGCCAAACAGGGACTCAAGATACCCTGAATCCTATTCATAGCACTGAAATCCATGATGTGGTTTCTCTGGCTCTCAAGCCTCAGAAGCTTTCTCTGAAAAATGACGGGACAAAGTTAGGTGATACTCAGGTTCATTTCCAGATAGATAGTGTCATAGGAGTACATCCTGAACGTGGGCATCTTCAAATAAAAGTTGATAGTTAAATGACTCTAGAGTGTCATGCTTTCCTCTTGCGTATGTCCACCCTCTGATTAATGTCCATTTGGTGACAGTCTTTTCCCATGTCTTGCCCTGAGTTTCCTGCCGTCATTCATGGTGCCTGACACTTATCAATTGCTGAGTCTCAGATGAAACTATTTCTGTGCTTCTAATTTTGCTTCTGTTATAGATTTATGGGTGACATACAATAAAAATAATTCCCTTAGGTTTGTTCATGTGCCATGTATCTATTTAAACAACAGGTAGAAACATGGAAATAATGGATTTTGCTGGAATGCCTTGGATTCTGTTTTTTAGAAGACTGTTCTAATATTAAAGCTTCTGGGATTTTAGCATTTGTACTTAGACATTTTAATCCTCCATTTTAAATCTTTTTAATTTTCTTTTATATAGAGAGATTTTTTCTAGGGCACATGCACTCACTGGAGAGACAGAGAGACAGAAAGTGAGAAATCACTCTTTGGGAGAGTGGCTACACCACAATCACTTCTCTTCCATTCTCCTATCAGGAGTTTGGGCTTGAACACACAAGCATGACTTTTAAGCTATTGAGTCTCGGACTTGAACTGCAGTTGATTATATGAGAGTTCAGCAACATAACCATTACACTATCTGCTGGTCCTATTTTAAGTGTTTGAATCATATTTATTTTAGTTCTTTTAGACAAAATTACTTATACTATACTTCTCCAATTTCATATCTTCACCCTATGGCCAAATATTCTAATATTAATATTTCCTTCTTAATATCTTTTTCTGCTTATTAGTAGACAAATACTTAGTTTCAAATTTGATTTTGTGGCAAACTTAGAGAAATGACAAATTTCATCTGTTTCTCTTTCAGAAAGAAAATGTTCAAATGTCAGCTCTTTATGGTTTTTTCCTGACCCTTTAGCTTGCAACAGGTATGTGAGAAGTTTGACAATCATGGTTCTTTAACAGCCCATCTTCAAAGTGATAAATTAAAAGAGCTGACACAGAATTTATCACTTTAATGTGTATCTGTGGGTTAATGCAGCACATCAAGTGTGGGATGCCAAAGTGTCCTCGGTGTTTGACAACACCTGGCATCTGGATGTTCATGACAAAGAGATGAAGCTGTCAGTGAGTTCCTTTTAATGCTGTTGGACATATAACCTTGTCACCTACCTGTGTGAACACAATCACCCCTCTAGGAAGTCATTAGGCTAGGTCTCAGAAGCCGTGAAATTAAATGCAACTCCACAAACTGGACATAAGGACAATCTCAGATTGGCTTAGACTACTATGAGAGGAGAGAAGGCAAGGTTTATGGTAAACTTGGGGAGGTAACTCCCGGTTCCTTTAGAGTTTTTAAATTTATTTATTTATTTATTTACTTACTTATTTACATATTGGTTATAGACATTTCCCAGATGTAGCAAACGTAGCAATGATGAAGTCTTCTTGTCCTTCTTTCATGTTTCAGAGCATGTGGGATGCATTGTCTCGGTTGACCTTCACCATGGTCTAAGTAAGAGCCACAGAGTGAGAAATAAGGTGATAACCCTGAAGTTACTCAGTGAGTTCCTAAAGAGATAAAGAACTTCAACTCCATATTTTCCTGTCCTGCACCATGTGCTTTGCTAACTTTAAATGGCTTCATGGATCTGAAGACAGGTTGCTTGGTGAGATGATAATGTCTCATTGACCTTGTTATGGCCTATTGAGGGACTGAAATGAGATGGCTACTATTAAACTGCTAAGAGATTTTAAAAAGTACAATAAAATATAAGATATGTTGAGGAAGTTTACAATTTCACTATAGTGTTGAAATGAAGAACTATCAATTGGTCCATTAATCCTCATCTTTTCCACCCAAACAGTTTATCCTTCTGTGTTTTCATCTCAGGAAATGGCACAGGCTAAACCCGAGAGTCATCCCAGATTTCTCCATCTCCCTCACACATAATCACTTGCCAAGACTTGTGGTAAAATACTTATTTATCAGCCTCCACTTCTCTTGTCTGCCTGACTCTTACCCCTTTTTGCCTACATTTTCCCAGTAGTCCCCATCTTTTTTTTTTTTTTTTCTCAAAACTCTATTGTAGCTATAATGGTAAGGATTTAAATGTAAATCTAATCATATTACTCCCTGTATAAAACCCACTCATCATTGCTCAAAGAAAAAAGTCCAAATTCCTTAGCAGGGCTTAATCTGATTACTCAGATTTTAAACAGATTATAATCTGGATCTTCTTAGCTCTCCCATGTGTTCTCTTTTCTTTCCTCCCTTATAACCCCAGAAGCTCCTGGAAGTCACTACAATCTTTCTCACATCCAGCATTTGTTTTGGAACATTCTCTGACTGCCATTGACCAACCTCTCTCTTATCCATCTTCCCAAGTTTAGTGTAGCTGTCTAGGAAGTTATTCCCAATCACCTAGACCAATTTGGAGGCTTCTTCCTATGTGTGCCCTCAGTTAACTCTAACAGAATACTTACTATGTTTTACTTTTAAACTAGTCTAATTTAAGTATAATATTTGTGCAGAAAAATGCACAACTTGTAGAGTGCAGGTTGCTTTTCCCAAAGCGAGTATACCCACATAACTACCACTTAAACCAAGAAATTTGGTGTAACCAGCACCCCAAAAGGCCTCTTAGTTCTTCCTTCCAATCAATACAATTCCTCCTTTTCACAGGTAACTATGATCGACTTTTGGTATTATGGTTAATTCTACCTGTTCTAGAACTTGATATAAATGGAATTGTGGAGTATATATACTTCTATGTCTGATTTCTTTTTTTAGTCATATGCCTGTGAGATTTTTCTATGTTGTTCTACAGAGTTGCAGTTGGTTTTTTTTCATCATTGCATAGTATTCCATTGTATGAATATACACTATTTATATATTCATTCTGCTATTGCTAGACATTTGTGTTGTTTCCATTTTTCTATTTATGTATTTATTTATTTATGCAAGCAAATAATGGTGCTATGCAAATTTTTGCTTTTTATCTTTTGGTAGGAATAAGTACTCATTTCTCCTGGATACATATTCAGGAATTACAGAGTGGGTGTATGTTTTGCTTTCATAGATATTGTCAAAAAGTTGCCCAAATGATCTTACCAATTTGCTCTGTCTAGCAGTGGATCAGAGTGCAGTTGTTGCTTGTCCTTGACAATAATGGGCACTGTCAGTGGTTAGCCTTTTTGGTGGTGGAGAATGGTATCTTGTTGCAATAGAAATCTTTTTTGGGTGGACCAGCAGTTGGCGTAGTGGCTATGTGGCTATGTAGTCGACAGCAGTTTGAGTCCCAGACCTCGTGGCTTACTCACACCAGGCACGTGTGCATACATGCCCAAGATCCTGAGAGTACAATGGAGGAGAAGGGATTATGGTGTGGCTATCCCCCCTAGGGGGAGATTTCTCACTTTCTGTTTCTCTGTCTCTCTCTGTCTTTCTGGCGAGCACACATGCCCTATAGCAAGAAAACCTCTCCAAAAAGAAAAAAAAAAACCTTCTTTTTGTACTTTACAAATATTTGTTGGTCACATAGGTGTCCTCTTTTGTGAATGCCAATTGAAATCTTTTGCTCACTTATGTACTGGGGTGTTTTTCTTATTTTTATTGATTTGTAGGAGTGGTTTGTCAGGTATACGTAATCAGAGTTATTTTTCACATTATGTAGTTTATTTTCCACTCTCTTTCTCCTTGTTTTTAATTGCTGAAGGGTGTGTGTGCTCTCTAGAGAGAGATAGAGAGACAGCGAGTGTGAGAGAGAGAGAAAAACACCTCTCAAATTGGGCATGATAACTCTGCAATTCCGTCTCCTCCATTTCTCCATCCTGTTGGGACTTGGGTATGCATACACATGTGCATGGTATGTATTTCAAGCCCCAGGAGCCAAATTTCAACCACTCTGGGTCATGTGGAATTTGGCTCCTGTAGCCGCTAGGCTACAGACTGGCCCATATTTTCATTCTTTTAATTGTATCTTTTGACAAATAGAAGTTATTATTTTTTAAAGTTTACTTATCTTTTCCATGAGAGAAAAAAAAAAATAAAACAGTACTCCCAGTAATGTCTCAATGCCCATAATCCACCCCTAGCTCCAGCTCCACATGAATCATGCCCACAGTACTTACGGAGGCCACTGGAGATGAATCTGGAACCTTTCCACATGGGTCAGCCTTGCAGAGCATTGTGTTTTACTGCTACACACTGTCCAGCCCCTAGAAGTCCTTGTTTTTAACGTTATCCAATTTATTAGTTATTTCTTCTATGGTTATTACTTCTTGGCTATGTTTAAAAAACTTCCTTTACTCCAGAGAAGATAGTCTTCAATATTTTCTTCTGGAGATTCTGACACTTTTCCTTTCACATTTAGATCAATGGTTTACCTGGAATTATTTTTTATGCATAATATAACACTGTATTTTAATTACTCTTTTAGTCATCTGTCTTCCTGATTAGGCTATAAAGAGCTAGGAGGAAGAATGTAAATTGCACCTTCCCAGCCTCCAATGGGGGAACCATCTGTGTGATGTTTAGGTTCTTACTACTCTCAAGAAATAGAAATTTTTCTTACTTTTTGTTAATTTTCCTCTCTGGGTTTGAAAAACTTTTTCATATTCAATGGAAACTGCACTTTATGTGTTATTTAAGAAAACTATATACCACTTCTTTTCCATCACAGTGCTGTTTACTTTTGGGATGCTTTCTCAGTTTCATAGGGCATGTGTTTTTAATTTTGTGATTGTGAATGACATTTTCAAATCCACACTAAGAAATTTGAAGCAAAGAGGAAATCTATGTGGTACTTATTTAAATTATTTACTTTTATATTTTTTCTAGTAGTTTTGACAATTCTTCTTTTAATTATATATATGTGTGTTTTTGAAAATTAGATAGTGTGTGCATGTTATGTGTATGTGTATGTGTGTGTATATATATATATATATTTGTTTATTTCTTCCATGAACAAAAGAGACTGAGAGAGAGGCACTCACAATGGAACAGAGAGACAGCAGTCCCAACAGTATCTTGATAGTGTGATCCATTTCCAGTTTCAGTCATGCTGGATCATGGGCACATGCCCAGCATACTCAGGGAGTCTATGAATGTGAACCTGAAACTTGACCATGTGGATCAGCCTCACAGAGTATCATGCTTTACCACTATATCACCATCTGGCCCCAGAATTTTTTTTTTTTAGAGAGATTTTTTGCTATAGGATGCATCATTTGCTGGAGAGAGACAGAGACAGAGAGAGAGAGAGAGAGAGAGAGAGAGAGAGAGAGACAGGGAGGCAGAAAGTGAGAAATCATCCCCCAGGGAGGATGGCTACAGTACAATCCCTTCTCCTCTACTCTCCTTTCAGAATTTTGGGCATGTGCGCACACACACATACCTGGTGTCAGTTTCAAGCCACCAGGTCTGGGATTCAAATGACGGTTGGCCTTGTGGGAGTCCAGCGACGTGACCATTATGCCATCTGCTGGTCGCATCTGCTAATGTATTCTTATTGGTCAATTCTAAATACAAAATTAAAAACTTTCTCTTTTACCTCTGTCCACATATACTGACTACCTCCATTCTCTTTGTTTATTATTTTTATTAATTATTTTATATAACCTTCCATGGTTTATTTATATACAGAGGGAAACATCATAGCAAACAAGAATGAATGACCAAAGAACACACACAGTGGGTCATCTGGAGTGGAAATCACAAAGAGTGGACATTATGTGTCATTACTCAGTCAGAAACCCCCACCTTTTTAATCTGTAAGGTCATGAGGCTAGTCTCTAACATTGCTGTCAGAAACTTGAAGGATAGTCATGATATGAATAGGAAAGTGAGAGCCATGAGTAATACTTGAAGCACTCTCCTAATGCAGAGGCTCAGGAAGCCCAGCTCTAGTTCAGAGGGTAGGTTCCAAGTTGCTGATAGCTCTAGGCAATACTTCTTCCTGCCCCCACATGTGGGACACTGAACCCCACTGGTGTTAATGCATACACAGGTGAGGTATTGAACCAGGCTAACATACTCCCTACTTGGCCAACAGATAATTAAGTAATTCTGATTTTATTTTTGTTTTCAAAGTTTGTTTGTTTGTTTCTTTTAGTTGTTTCCTATAGAGAGAGGAAGAGAAAGAGAGAAAAAGAGACAGAGAAAAGGACCAGCAAATAGTGTAATGGTTACATTGCTGATCTCCCATGTGGTTGACCATGTTGTCAGTCTCAGATCCAGCAGCTTAAAACTCACACTGGGCATGTGTAGGTGTGTGGCCAAAATCCTAAAAGGAGAATGGAAGAGAAGGGATTGAGGTGTGGCCATCTCCCCTTGGGGGTGGGGGGTGATGTCTCACTTTCTGTCTCTCTGGTGAGAGCACACAGCCTATAGTAAAAATCTCTCTCTAAAATTAAAAAAAAATGAAAGAAAAAGAGAGAGAGAGAGGGAGAGAGAGAAGGAAAGACAAACATTCTCAACAGGGTTTTATACCAGTCTTCTCATCAGTTTTCCAAGACAGCCAGAATCGTAGAAATTTGCATATGGCCAGGGTGTACAGGTCAGCCCAGGAACTGACTTCCTATATAGCTTCCAGCATTGCAGAGTTTCACACTACCACTGTGCTGCTACTGTGGCTGGTCCCATGATCTACTGTTTAAGATGATTCCAGAATGTAGTAAGTCTCTGGGCCTTTGAGGCATAAGCAATCTTGTTTATTACTAAGCTTTGTTGCCCAACAGTTTCCACAATGGTGTCATCATCACAATGATGGCTCACTTGGGAATTAGGCCACAACCAAGATTGTGGAGTGCTATGTTGCCTACTGGGACAACCATAAATAATATGCACTGCTTAGATCTCTTTTTAAGAAAGAACCTGATGTGAGGAATGCAGATCACTGCCAGTCCAGTTGTAACACCTTCAAAGTCTGCTGCAGTATCTGAGCCCAGGCCAACTGCTCTCTGGCTGCTCCCAGCCAATGCCTGAGCACCATGGGTGTCCTTCAGCCTGGGATTTTCTATTCAATGTGGAATTTCTCTATGAGATTCTTTACACAGAATTCCTCAATTGGGATGGCTGAGATTTTCTCAAAATTGTACTACATTTCAAGCCTCTTCTCCATTTTTCTCCTTTATTTTCCTCCTCAATTCATGGGTGTTAGACTTGCAGCATCATCTGAAGGCTCTGTATCACTTCTTCATGTTTCAAAGATTTTACCCTCAATAAATCTCTTATACATCTAACTTTGTCTTGGCATCTGCTTTCTGGAGTTCCTGAATTGTTATACATGCCCCAGGAAGAGTATTTCTTCAAATTTGTGTCATAAAGAATAGGAAGGGTGCTGGAAAAGAGCCTAGGAAAACTTAGGCAAGTTAGATATTCACCTGTGCCCTGACTGTGTTCAACTTAGTCAGTAAGGAAAAGCCTGTTGATCCATATGGGAATAAAAGCCTACCAAATTCCCATTTCCCAATCTGGAAATGGTCACATATTGTTATAGAGATAAACCAGACAGTGCCCCTTTTTCCCCATCAGAGACATAAACAGCATGTGGTGTTAGCCAAAGGCAGCATCTGTAGCTCACCATTCAATTCTGGATAATTAGGAAAACTATGCAATCCTAAAAAAGGGAAAGATTCCACTAGCATAGCATACTCAACCTAAGATTTCTATTAAGTAATTGGATTTGCTGGCAAGAAATAGGTGATGTAACTTTGAAAGATGTACCAGAATAGTGGATATACTAGAAGCAGTGTTTTAGGAGACATGAATGTGGTTACCAACTCTTTCCAAGACCCAACACAGTATAAAACAGGCAACATCATCACAGATTAGAGGTCCCTACCTGTCCAAAAATGCAACCAAGAATGCAGAGTAGCCTGGGTGACTACGCCCCTGGAACAATCCAGGTGTAAGACAAGTGGTAGATATCAGTCCATTTACCCCTGCCATTACTAGCACTTCCAAGTGTTCCTAAACTACCAGGCAATGACTTTCTGCTACCAGGTAAGGATGACCTTGTGTTTCAAAAGTAAATGATAATACAAACATATTCTTATTTTTACATGACACACTAAATACTGACCTGAATATAGCTTTTTTATTTAATAATATATAAATGTCATTAAGACAAATAGTCCCTGTTTTTTCTCCATCCCTGTGGCAATGGTTAAGATGAAAATACTTGACAAGCATAAAAAGAATCTATAAGGACAACTGCCTTTGTCCCTTTCAATGATTAATTTTCAGGTTCCACTTGAGAAAATAGATATTATACAGGTAATAAATTATAAGTTTCAAGTATGAGAAGACTGTTTTTAGCATCAGAAAATCTTATAGACACCTGTCTTACTTCAGTTGATCTTTTAGAACTGATTGACAAGCCATTCAGTGATCAAAAGATACTGTGAGTTCATGTAAGTTCCATAATGTTTCCTGTAGTTTTTCTTTTATGTATTGCTATAATGTGTGTGTGTGTGTGTGTGTGTGTGTCCACAGATGTTCCTCAAATTATGATAGGTTTATATACTGATAATCTCATTGTAGGTTGGAAATATTGTAAGTTGAAAATGAACATTTTGTAGCTATAATGGGATGTGAAAACACAAAATGATAATCAAAAATGCTGTCAACACCGTACATTGGTGAAAGTAACAGTTGTTTACTCTCATGATTGGGTGACTCACTGGGAGCTTCAGCTTGCAACTGCTGCCCAGCAACACAAGAAATATCATACCTCATGTTGCTAGCCCAGAAAAAGGTCAAAATTCAATATTTGAAGTATGATTTTCAATGAGGGTGAGTCATTTTTGCACCATCATAAAGTTGAAAACTAAATCAAACCATCTTAAATTGGGGACCATCTGTATATATTTGTTTATGTAGTCATCCCTCAGTATCCTTGAGGGATTATTTCAGGGCCCCAATGAATATAAAAATCTGTGAACGAATGTTCAAGGCCCTTACATAACAGAAGGTAATATTTGCATATAACCTACATACAACCTACCGTACACTTTAAATCATCTCTGAGTTACTTATAATACCTAGTACAACATTAATGCTGTGTAGATAGTTGTTACACTGTATTGTTTAAATAATAATGACAACAAAAATCTTTGCATATTTATCACAGATGTAGTCATTGTAAGCTTATCTACGTAGTACATGACAGCAGCAACCTGATATTTTCAGTCCAAGGTTGGTGGGATTCATAGTGCAGAAACCACAGATACAGAAGGTCGATTGGATATGAAAATATGTTAGCACATGTAAGGGTGAGGTATAATATTTATTCAATTGGCACTATTTGGTGTTCATGTTCTTGTAGTTAGAAGCAATAGATGAATCGTTTTGACAGTTGACATCAGACATTCTTTTAGGGAGAAGGATCTTGTTTAGGAAAATGCTTTGAAGAGCTTCTTGGGGTGGAAGGAGAAACCCTGAAGCATCATGCTAAGAAGATCAAAGGCAAGAAAGGAGAAGACTGAATTATTCTGTCTGAGATAAAGAAAGAAATTTGTCTCACTCTGGAGAAGACTATTTGAGGAAAAGATATGAAGTGAAGTGGGGCTGGGAGCTTGGTGTGGACTTAGAAGAACCCACAGGTTGATGTGTTTATGAACAAGCCCTGTGGGGTGAAGCCTGAAGGCTTTTTAAGAATAAGAATGTTTAGTATTTACTTTGAAGTATTTCTTTACAATGTCTCTGTATTAACTTTGCATTTTATTTTCCATAAATCTTCTGTAAAGTTTATTCAGCACATAAGTAAGTTGCATTCTGTGAGGATTTTTGTGAGGCATAGATGGCATACATAGGATGGTAACATGATTCATAAATCAAGAAAACAGGCAGTCAGAACTAGAGGTGCCTGAAGAACATACAGTTTTGGAAAATCTCAGTAGTTTTTTTTTTTTTTTCTTTTAGAGAGATATTTTTTGCCATAAGACACATGAACTTACTGGAGAGACGAAGACAGAAAGTGAGAAATCACCTCTTAGGAGGGTTGGCTACATTGAAATCCCCTCTCCTCTATTTTCCTCTCAGGATTTGGGGCACACATGCCCAGCTTGAGTTTTAAGCCACTGGGTCAGGGAATAGAACTGCAGTTGACTATGTGGGAATCCAGTGATATAAACAGTCTGCCATCTTCTGATCCCACGAATCTCAGAAGTTTTAAAATAGGCTCTAGAATCTGTGCAGTTTTTGTGGGTTGGAAATGGTAGGGTGGTAGGGATGCTTAAGAAAACTTTAGCTAAATCTCAAAAGATTATAGGTTCCCATGGGGACCAGCAGTCAGCGTAATGGCTATGTTGCTGGACTTTCATGTAGTTGACTGTGGTTTGCATCCCGGACCCGGTGGCTTAAAACTCACACCGGGCACGTGTGCGTGCATGCCCAAGATCCTGAGAAGAGAATGGAGGAGAAGGAATGGGGTGTGTCCATCCCCCCTGGGAGGTGATTTCTTGCTTTCTGTCTCTCTGTCTTTCTCTGTCTGTCTGGCGAGAGCACGTGCCCTATAGCAAAAACCTCTCAAAAAAAAAAAAAAAGACTATAGGTTCCCAGTTAATGGAAACCTATAGGTTTCATTTATCATTGAATGGCCAGATATTTGTTGAGGATGTATAACATTCCAGGTACTCTTTTACGTTCTTGAGATAAAGTAATGAATAAACTAGATCCTGCATGTGCAGCACTTACATTCATGTAGGAAAGACAGTTAACCAATGGAAGAACAGAAGATGTGTGCCATATGACTTCAATTATAAGAGATTCCATAAAAGAACAAACCAGTGGAAGTGGGTTAAATCTTAGGACTTTTTCTTTTTCTCAAAGGGTGGCCAGGGAAGTCTTCTCAGAGGAAGTATCATTTGAGAACCGCCCCCCCAAAAAAGATCTGGAGAAGAGCATTGTAGGTTTGTAGGTGAAGAACCCATGAAATAGCAAGTACAAAGGCCAGCCACGAGTTGGAAGTCTGCTGGATGTTTGAGAAGAGAGAGAAGGCCTTGTGGACAGGAGCCAGCTTATTAGGGTCTAGCAAACTTTGGAAAGAACTTGAGTTTTATTCTACATATGGAAGAAATCTACTGAAAGATTCTAAGTAGGAGTGTGATGAACATTTCCTGACTTACATTTTCAAAGTCTCTTCTGGCTGCTGCATAAATAGTCTGAGGCAGGCAAAAAAAGGAAAACGTTTAGCTAATTCTACTGTAATTGTCTAAAAAAAAGAAGACTGTGGCCTGAATTAAAGCAAGGGTCATTGAAGCACTGAGCAATTGTCTGATCAGGAATACATTTTGAAAAATTATTCAATAGTCCACTTGCAGATTTGATAAGACCTGTGAGAACTTGATATGTGTTGTGGCGAAATAAAAAAAAAAAAAAGAATAATCAAAGATAGCTCTATTGCTCCTCAGAGGACATATCCCAAATAAGGAGTTACTCTTGGGTGGGAGTTTTGTCTTTGAGACAGTTTCTACAAATCAGCTAAAAAAAGGTAAATTGGCACTTTTTAGATGTGAGAATTATGTTTTGATGATGATGGTGATTGTGGGTGTAATTTATAAGAACACAAGTACTTTTTCTGATGTGCACATAATATAGCTACTATTCTTAGTGGTTGAAGACTTTGTAATTTGTCACTTAGTGTCGTGATGTGAATAATAAAGAGTCCTTAATTAAAATATTACAAAACAGGTTGGCTAATTTTCTTCCAACTCCTTAGTTATCACACATTTTCATATAAAAACTATACCTAATAAAGCAGAATGAAAATGATTGTAATGATCAGATATTCTTTATATATTCTATAGAAATATGTGTTCTTATTTAAAGTTGATTTTAAGTTGAGGAATCTTAGTTCAAATCTGAGTTTTGTCTCTTTGGATTTTTGAACAATTTATTTAACTGCAGCTTAATTTCAACATTGGTAGCATGAAATAATTTTACCAACATGAATTTAAGAGTGGTAAGTCAATACCTACCATACAAGTGGACACAGTCAAATTTATATGAATGTACATTTATTTATGTTGATATACAATATTTTACTACTGACATTTTATATTTGGCAGTTAATAATTTCTGTCATTGTTGACTATTTCTCTAAAATGGTGTTTTGCAAACATTGCAATATTTACACCCCTGTAAGCCTGGAAAAATTTTTGGTTGTGATGACTTGGTGGTGCTATTGTGGGTAATCATTTTTCAATGCACAGGAAAGTGCACGACTATCCAGTCCAAAATGTCACAATGCCAAGATTGAGAAATGCTGTCCTAAAATATAGTTCAGTCACACAAAATGGTCTCAGGTTTAACCATGTTTTTTGACCACATGGTTTAGTCATTTGAATATGGTGAAATATCATACAGTGTTTTTGTTGCATTAAGAAGTTTTGGAAAGTGGGTGAGTTGATGTTATACTGGTTAGGGCAGCTGGATCCCACATGGCTCACTGTGCAGTTCAAGTCCCAGATAGAGTCTTGAGAAACATGCCAGGTATATACATGTGTGTATACCCAAAATCCCAAAAGGAGAAATGGAGAAGAGGTGTGGCATAGCCACTCTCACTCTCTCTCTGTCTTATTCACTCACCAGCAAGCACATACCTCTTCTGGCATATTGAAGAAGAAGGAGGAGAAGAAGGAGAAGGAGGAGGAGGAGGAGGAGGAGGAGGAGGAGGAGGAGGAGGAGAAGGAGAAGGAGGAGGAGGAGAAGAAAGAAGAAGAAGAAAAAGAGAAAAAAGAAAAGAAAAGAAGAAATACTAGAAATAAGTTTGTGTTGTGTGAAATACTAGATTAGTACTCAGACAATATTCACTTCCTTCTCTCCAACAGTGGACATTTCTGACCACCTTAATGATGCTATGCTCGGTCATGTGATTTGCTTTGGCCAATGGACTGTCAGTGGATATAATAGGAGCAGAAACTTTAACAGGACTTGTGTAGCTTGGTTTGCCTTTTACACTTCTGACATTTTCTAATAAAATCTTCTCAAAGTATCTTTTGAAATCCAAGCAAAGCCAAGTCAAGCCTAGATGATTTGTAAACTGAAACAGAACTGCCTTGGTGAGCCTAGTGAAGATTAGGCCAGATTTAAACCTGCAGAGCTGTGAACATGAGAATAAGTGCTATTAATTGTTGGTGTAAGCTACTCAACTTTGATATAGTTAGTTATGCAGCATTATTGTGATAATGATTTACGAATGCATGGTGCATTGAGAAGACATAATTTACTAAGTCTACTGCATGTACAGTAGACTTATACAGGAAAAGATCAATAGTTTAAATATTGGAAGAAAGCTGTACAATAAGGTGGAGATGTTTACAATAACAACTGTCCCTAAAGATCTTAAAATTAAAATAGGCTATCATAGGCTGAGGGGTTTAGAAATGCATTTGACATTTACTATTTGGATCTAGCATGTCTTAAATGTATTTCTTGAAAACAGGAAAATCAGAGAAAATGGTTCAAGCAAAGATTATATATTGTTTTGATCAATTTCCAAATCTTTGTGTATATATTTTTAGAATGGACAGGGTCTAAAAGTTTCATTAGCTTATCAAAAGTGTTTGAAGCCTTCCTTACCACCCTCTTTAAACAAAACAAAATGAAGCAAACAACCCCCTCCCCCAAATACACACACCCCCCCCAACTCCACTGAGAATTTAAAATCTTAGAATCTAGAGACAATGGAATTATCCTTCTGGTGGAATTCTCTAGAATGCCTTTTCTATGCTTTCTGAGATCCCATTCCTCAGCAAAACTTGCTCTTTTTTTCCTCCCTGTTCCATGGTACTTATTCTATCATGTGTATTCATAGGTTTACTAGACAGAAGAACTTCAGGGGTAGAAACCATGACATGTGCACCATCTGTTGTGGCATATGTGCTTCTGTAAGTATTCAGTGTTTGGCAGTGTCATAACTTTGATTTAAAACTTTATTTGAGTGAAAAAAAGGAATTGTGATGACTTAGCATTTATATGTATGTATACATGATTTAGCATTTGTATATATATTTAGGGTGAATGAAAGATCAAAATAAAGTAGTGAGTCAGAATCTTTTGGGTCTGAAAGAAAGACCAGAGTAGAGGCAGCCTGGAAGATGCTCTCTGTACAGATGGTAGACTATCTGCTTCACGTGTCAGTGAACTTACAGAGAAATGACTTCTCATGATACTTTGTGGTAGAACTGGGCCCATACATTTGTAAGACAAGCTGCAGAATTATGACCAACGAGCCCACATTGACTTTATAAAAATATGAACTTTTTACTTTGTAGTTAGTGCAAATGTATCTATTCTTCTAAGGAATAACAGATCCAATATATCATTTATTCAGTTTTCTCCAGTGACAATATCTTACAAAACTATATGAAAATATCACAGACAAGTAATGACATTGATATAGTCTAGATACAGAATAGAGTGAAGACCTTAACTGTATAAAATCTTTATCTTGGAATTAAATATGATTCTTTAGAAAATAGAGTACTGTCTTGACTTTTTCTAGTCTTTCTCTTTTAAACAAAACATTTTAGAAACTGTGTGGGAAAAAAATCATGCAGTCCCAGAGATTGTAATCTCATCACTTCCCTAGGGATTATTTCTTTTACTTTCTTACTTGAGCATTCTTCCATTCCCATCTTTTACTGTTTTCTGTTCTTAAACTTCTGCATCTAATGTTACTGCTGAGAACTTTCTTTGGAAATTAAAACTGTTGTTTTCCAAAGATAAATCAAAATGTAATCAAACCGGGTCAGCTAGGTGGAATGGTGAGTAAGGTAGCTGGATCCTACATGCCTGACTGCTCGGTTTGAGTCCTGGACCCAGTGGCCTGAGAAACAAGCCAGTTGTGTGTGTGTGTGTATGTGTGTGTGTATGCACATGAATGGCCAAAATCTCAAGAAGAGAGTGGAGGAGAAGAGATTGTGGAGTGGCCATTGCCCCTGGGGGTGTTTTTTCTCTCTCTTTCTGTGACTAGCACAAGTGACCTATGGCAAAAAAAAAAGAAAGAAAAGAAAAGAAAGAAAGAAAGAAAGATATGTATATGCTTCACAATTATCTGACAGAGTGGCTAAAACTCAGTGACCTTTTAAGTATAGACAAGTACTTAATATGCAAGTAAGTTGTATTCCATGCTATGCTTTTATTTTCATTATAGTAATTTAAATCATTAAAATTTTGGAAAATTAGAAATAAGAGAGTTATAGTGTTGTTTTCCTTCTTTGTGGAATTGGAGATAACACTTTATTTCACAGAGTTGCTTTGAGGATTAAAATAATGCTATTTGTCATAAAGAAGAGACCTTAGTCACAGTGGCTTATTATTATTATTCTTGTTGTTATGATTGTTGGTGTTATATTTTCCAATTTATGCCTTTTAGCCAATGAATATGACAGGAGAAATAGGTAAGCAAAATTGCTCCAAATCCAATGATTACTTTTTCTATTGTGTGAGAATTCACAAATCTCTTGTAAATTCGTTCCCAGAAGACAGCAAGTGTATGAAATTCAGAGCTCAGAGCACCAGAAAGTCTTGATCTAGTTTGATGGCTTCTATCTCACTGGGAAAACCTTTCTTGCAAAATGGACCAGGAAGAATAGCAAGGGGATCAGGTGTCATATGGGTTGTTTTGCTGGTTTCACCTTAAGAGGTCTAAGTGGATCCTGAAAACTGCTGAGCAATTTCACTCTTGTCAGCAGGCTGAAAAGATTCAGTCTGTGGGATGGGGGGGTCTGCTGACTTGCCTTAGAAAAAGGGAAAGAAGACCAACTATGAATCTCAAAGGCTTAACATTCTTAATTCAAATTAAATCAAAATTTACAAAATAAATTCCTTTTCCCCCCTTGACTGTAAGCCAACATGGAATGAGTATACCATTCCATTCCAAAGCAAGCCTATGAAAATAACTACAGATAAAGAGCTGATTCCCATGTGGACAAAGGAAACCCAGTTGCTTCTTGGCCTTGGTGGAAGATGAAAACTATAAACACCTTTTCGGTATGTTTCCATGGGCTTTCACAGAAAGCTGACATTTCCCCCAGCAACAATTTCTGCCTCATCCTTTCACTGCACATCACTCTGGGGTTAGATCTAACAAATCATCAGAGTTTCTGCTTCATTCCCCAGGACTCTTTTTCCCTCCTTGATAGTCTCAGTGGTGACAGATTTCCTTTCCATCTTTCTGTAGCCCTAGATTGTTTTAATTACTACTGCTGTGTTTTGTTAGATGGTAAACTGTGAAAATGGCCTCTGGTTGTTTAGGTTGCTTAGTTTTCTTTCTTTCTTTCTTTCTTTTTTTTTTTTTTTTTTTTACAAAACAAAAACACTTGCTTGGAGTAAAAAGAGGTGCATATGACCTAGGGATCTATTGATTTACTCATTTATTCATTAGGAAGGGAAGCGGAACTAAAGATAAGAGGTAATTCATCTGCTGTGCTCACCCCATTTTGACTGCAGAGATTTTTCTTTCTCTACACTCTATTGGCAGAGTGTCTGCAGGGATAGAGGAGAAGCTGGGACTTTGTCCTTTACTAGGAAGTCTTAGTTCTTAAATCACACCATTTCTCTGAACTGTTTTCTTTACACAGTCTTAGAAAAGGGGAGATAGGAAGAGAAGGTCATCATCTCCTTGAACATGACTTGCTCAGTACTGAGATTTGAGCATAGATTGGACATTGCAGTGCCTGCATTGTGTCTTTAAGGTACGGTGCTCAAGGCAGACCTATCATCCCCTGAACCTCAGTTTACTCATCTCTAACATGAGGATGGTAACAAGCCTGTTTATTGTGTATGAGTATGGGTGGGTGTTAATGTGCAAATACACTGTATGTTGTTGCATTTATAGTAGCTCTTTTCATTCATATCAGAACTGTTTAAGCACCTCGATTGTCTTCTTTTAGCAACTTTTACTGGCACAGTGCCTGGTTCATTAAAGAAGCTTGACATATTAAGGAACTTTTGAAAATGAATGAAGAAATGAATGAAGGAGCAAAACTGATAATGTTAAAAAAGGGAGGACAAAGAAGAAAGGTTTTTAAAGCATGGAACTTATCTCTCACCTTTTAAACACAGAAAATGCTATTAGAGAAAGTAATTCTAATCTCCATTTTCCAGAAATAAAAGCACCATTTAACTAGCACTGTAAATGGGTTCAGCTTAGCATTTAGGTTTGTTTTAGTGACATCTGTACAAATGATTATATGCTACACTTACTTAGTTGAGAAAAATATCTGTCTATGATATTGTTAATAATGATGATGATGAATGTTTATAAAAAGCTTAATTCTTTCCTGGCTATTGTTCTAATTACATAAAATATCTTCACCCATTTGATCTCAACCTAATCCTGACCAGAAGACCACAAGGTAGGCACAATTGTTATCCTATAATACAGATTAAAAAATAAAAATGGAGAGACACTAGCAACAACACTTTGGCAGTGAAAGATTTGGTAAGCTTCTGAGAACAATCCAATTTTAGAATTTTACTTTGGACATTTTCTGCTCGTTTCCATATGATGATGGTACAGCCTAGCTGTACCAATCTTTCCATCTCTACGCAGGCAATCTAAATATGTCACTATTCATTAGCTATTTGTACTAACCGTCATGCTGCATTTTTAGAATGTCATATTTGACAATGTGCTAAATAGCCCTCTGCTATGAATAGCCCTCTGTATGAATCAACTTGTAGACTGGCAGGCTTGTTCTTGTCAAATCAGTTCTAATCTGGACTCGTCTAATCACAAACCTCCTTTTGTTCCCTTCTTCCATAGCTCTCCAGCAACTTTGGATACTTAGTGCTTCAGCTAACAAAAGCTCCTGCTTCCGTCCTGATATTGCCACCTCCTTTCCAGACTTGAAGCTTGGTTGCTCTGCTGTTAAACTACCAACAGCAGTTTCAGCACCGGGGACAGCATATTTTAATGAAGTGGTAATGGAATGTAGAGTTGGACATGCCTTGATTAAAATAGAGTACTCTGATTAAAGATCACAGTCCTTCTTTATGCAATTCCAATTTTTCTTCCGGTTACCAAGCTTCCTTCCTAGTCATAGGAGACTGCAATGCAGTTTGTGTGTGCCGTGCCTTGAAATAATTTTAATTAGACATTTAAATTAGACTGGTACTGGTTCACTGAATCCAGAGTTTTTATATATCTCCAGTCCAATTATTAGGTGTTTTAAATTTACCAATTCGTGGCTTACCATTTATTTTAATTTTCCTTGCTATGACTTTAAAACTATAATTCCTGTATTTTCTCATAGAGAAAGTGAGATATAAATGTCCAAAATTAAAAACAAATATTTTAAGTAGTCAAATTTATAATAAAAAGTAAACAAAGCTGGCTTAAGCCATCAAACTCATAATAAAAAACTAGCTATTCTCAATAGGTGCTGTTGAGAAAGAATGAACAAAAATACTATAACATTAGAGAAAAATGTATGGACAATAAAGAATTTCCTTGATCTTTTTGTCAAGGTATATGAAAGTGTATATGTGGCTTCTTGATGAGACAGGTCACTGCATAGTCCCATTTCCATTCTGTTGGTCAAAATCATATTTCAATTACAGGTTGTTGGGTCCTTCAGAGATGGGCCATAAAGTGAGGTGTCAGGCTGATGGAAAGAGGTCACATGGTCCTTCCGAACACCTAGTAGATTCTTAAAACATTTCAGACATTGTTCTGGATACTCCCTCCCATTCTATACAACTCCATTATAAAATACTATTACTACCTCTACTATCACTATCTCATTGATAAAAAAGAAAGCTGAAACACAGCTTGTCTAAGATCACACAGATAATAAGTGTTGGGGGTGGAATTTGAACCTAAGCTGTCTGGCTCCTGAATTGACATTTTCCACTCTCATGCCTTCTTACCTCCACAATAAGGCAGACAGAAAAAAAAAAAAAAAAAAAAAAAAAAAAAAAAAAAAAAAACCAAGAAAATCTGGGTTGAGCTGCTATGCCAAGCAGTCACAAATGGTAATTTTGCCTGTCTAATGTAGTAGTTGTGAGGACTAAATATGATAATTTATGTTAAAATGCTTAGCTTAGTACCTGGCACACAATGTTGTTTATAGCAAAAATTAATTTGGGAGCTTGTTATTTGCTTTCAAGAAGAAAAGCATTTAGTGACAGCAACAAGGTTGATTATGATGGGATAGGAGTACAAAGGAGATAAAACCTGAAGCAACTTCTTAAATGTAAGTTCAGACATTTCTTTCATTTAAAAAAAATCAATTTACTTTTTCTTTGATGAATGTGTGTGTATGGATGAGAGAATCATCCCCAGTAAGGATCCTTATACAGTGATTCACACTCAGCTCCAGGCAGTCCAAGATCATGGGCATGTGAATGCTGCTGTGTTCAAGGAGATCTCAGGACATGAACTCAGGACCTTCCCATGTAGGTCAACCTCACAGAACATTGTGTCACTGCTGCACCACCATCCAGCTTTCATTCCCCTCTTTTATCTGTCGCGTCCGTGACCTTGACTGGTGGTAGATGGAGTCAGGAGTTGGAGGCATAAGAGGATTTAGGACTGGGATTTTATAAATGACTTGTCTTTCCTTTGTGCTCCAATGCATGGAAACTAGATATTAAGTCTAAACAACCTCTCGTTGCAACCGTGGCTCTGTCCTGGGCTATCCACGCTCATAATCCTCTCAAGGTGATGGGTCTCATCCAATCAGTACCTGGCAAAAGTCTGATAGAACCCACTGATTCATCTGCAAGAGACTCAAGGAAAATAAGTATAGGCCAAGTCTCTGCTGGGTTCCTTATGAAGATACACATTCTGCTATTAAGGCATTTATTGAAGAATGAAAATAAAGCACACTTATAGTTAATGAAGAATGTGGGATAGGAAACTGAGGGACACACATAGGGATAATCAGTGTTCATTCTGTAGTAACAGTGACCAAAGTCTGTTTTATTATCTTTTCAAGAGAGATTTTTGCTATAAGGTATGTGTGCTCACTGGAGAGACAGAGACAGAGAGAGGGAAGGTGAGAAATAACCCCTGCTCCCCAGGGTGGATGGCCATGCCACAATACTTTCTTCTCTATTCTCCTCTTGAGATTTTGGGCATACACTCACATGTGCCTGGAGTGCATTTAAGCCACTGGGTCCAGGACTCGAACTGCAGTCAACTACTTGGGAGTCCAGTGACGTAACTATTATGCCATCTGCTGGTCCTATGTTTTATTAATTTTTATCTGAAGATTTGAATTAGAGATGAATGGAGGTTTGGGGGAGTTAGAGGAAATGTCATATGTAGTCTTGATTGCAGAGTAGTTATAGGTAATTAGAACCCACTGTGGAAGCTGAGTAGGGATGTACTCCATCTCTCCCTGTCTCCTATATAAGTTTATTTGCCTATAACTTAAACTTAGCCAACCTGGAGTCCATGACCTGAGAGCACGGTAAATGCAGGTAATATATAATGAAGTTGCTATCCTGATTAGGGTTTTGCAGACAGGAGATCATTTCTATGTCATTTGACTTCTATTCTATGTCACTCTTTTGGCTTCAAAACTCAACCATCCACTAATTATTTGAGCCCCAATATTATTCCTCCATATTCTCCATTATTTAAATTAGTCAGAGTCAATGTCTGATGCTTGTAACCAATATCTCCAAATCACTAATATTAATATTTCTAATACCACCTCAAAAGTAATTTAGCCATAGAAATGACCACAGCACGTGAGGGTCTGATGGGGTGCTGTTCTTAATATGCCATTTAGGGAGCTACATGCCTGCGCCTCTTAAGAGTTCCTTCTATATCCCCCACATTGGACAGGTATTTGCGATGATAACCACCCTGGCTTTTAGTTCTACTAAAGTGCATCAGTAAGATGTTTGAAGCCATGGGGATCTTTGAATTTCCTATGATGCAAGATATAGCTCTTTCTCATTACTCTAAGAATAGCCAAGCTCCTAAAGCCATTCAGAAATCTGCAGAGAAAGATCTGGCTTGCAGGCCTTGCAATAAACTCTTATTAACACTATCAAAAGTAATCTGCTTTTGTCTTGACCTCACTTTAGATTCTCGGCAGGTATAATGGACAGATTTGTAGGGTTTCCTTTTCCCTTTTAAAAGACGAGATAAATGTACCTTTCTTTCATCAGATTATAAAAGTCCAATGTAAATGGAAAGTTCATTGCTTTCCATAATAAGACATAATCTTCCCAATGGATGGCCCTCTGTCAGAAGACACACGAGATAGTCCTAGAGATTGTTTTGCTTAAAGCAGGCTGAGAATAAATTTAATTTCCCAGTCTGTGCACTTTAACCTTTCTTAGACTGATGCAGTGGGAAAATGCTTTGTATCGACTCTCAGTGAAGAAAAGATGTATGCTTTCTGCTGCTTCCAGCTACATTTGGCTGTGTCAGGCCTGTGCAGCTTGGTTAAAATTGGTCCAATGTCCAAGTCTTCAATTAGATTAATCTCTTTAGTTCTTGTTTCTTTTGGTGGGTCGATAAGCAGGGGGCTTGCAAGGAAGAGTGAGAAGTGACTTATATCAATACTGGCCTAGTACTGACTTTTATAATCAGTTCCAATTCAATATACTAGTAAAAACACATCTAACTGAGCCAGCTGGTGGCACGGTGGTTAAGGTGCTGAACTCCCACATGGTTGACTATAATCTAAGTCCTGGACCTGTGATTTGAAACTCATGGTGGGCACATGTGTTCACATGCCCAAAAATCCTGAGGGGAAAATGGAGGAGGAGAGATTGTGGCATGGCCATTCCCCTTACTCCCTGGGGGCAGGGGTGATTTCTCACTTTCCCTCTCTCTGTTTCTCTCTGTCCCCCTCTGGTGAGTGCATGCACCTAGCACTCATTAACTATAGTTGAAATTTTATAATTTCATTATGTGCTGATTTCTGTCATCTCAGGTTCTGAGGCAAATAGGAAACCTTCATCCCTCTTTGACATAATGGAAAAACAACGTGCACATGCACATACATATATGCACACTCACATTAAGACTTTTTATTTAAGTCACACAGCTAAACCATGCCAATTACGGATAGGATTCCGATGGTTAGGGTTCTTGGATAATTCTTCTGCTAAACAATGTGGGAGATGAGAGCTTAGAGAACAAGGTCAAAAGCCAAATGACCAAAGGAGTTATTCCAGCTATGAATATTTTGTGTTGTGGCAAGGCAAAACCTTAGTTTTCTCATTTGTGAAATAGGAATATAACAATGTCTGGGTTAAAATTATTTTTTTTGAATAACACTTTATTTTTATTTATTTTTAAAATATTTAATTAATTCCATTTTTTGTTATTATTATTTTTTAAATTTGATCAGAGAGAGACAAAAAGAGAGAGAAAGGGAAAGTGAGAAAGCAAGTTTTCAGGTCTGAGACTTGAACTGCAGTCGGCCATGTGGGAATCCAAAGCCTTTAACCACCATGCCACCTGCTGGCCTGGTGAATAACACTTTATAAAGTACAAATTGCAATAAAAATAAAATCATCATTATTATATACTTGTGATACTTATTAAGCATTTATTATGTGCCAGGAATGACACACATTATTTCCTTTTTACATTGTGAAATAAAATATATACAGGAAGTTTCTAAAAAGTCATCATAAAGTATAAGAGTTTATTTTGAGGTTACATCTGTGGCATCAAATCAGGATTAGAACACTCTCAGAAACCCAGTAAATACTGTGTGTTTCTTTCTCTTCCTCCTTTCCTTAGAGGTAACCACTATTATGTTTAGGCAATCATTGATATGCTTTTCTTTATATCTTCTTTTCTTTTTTTGAGAGATTTTTGCTTTAGGGTACATAACAGAGAGAAAAAGAGAGACAGAGAGACAGAAATTGAGAAATCACACCCCTAAGGGGGATGGCCGTGACCTAATCCCTTCTCCCAGGATCTTGGGCATGCACACACACTTGCCGGCCTGAGTCCCAAGCTGCCAAGTCTGGGACTCAAACTGCGGTTGGTCATGTAGGAGTCCAGTGACATAACCACTATGCCATCTACTGTCTCTCTTTATGTTTTAATAATCCCTAAACGCCATAGTACAGTTTTCCCTGTTTTTGAACTTTATGTCAATAGAATCAAATGGGGTATATTCTTTCACATTTCATCTTTTATTGGCAGTATGTTTTGAAGATTATTCACTCATCTTATTTTATATAACCGTAGTCATTCATTTTCATTACTTATATTTTACTGTATGAATATATAAGAATTTACCTAACTCTCATTCTATTGATGGAGATTTAGGTTGTTTCTATTTATTTTTCTTTTTAGAATATTGCACTGATAAGGACTACCAGTGAGCATAATGGCTATGTTGCTGGACTCCCATGTAGTCGACTGTAGTTCAAGTCCCAGACCCGGTGACTTAAACTCATGCCAGGCGTGTGTGTGTGTGCGTGCTCAAGATCCTGAGAGGAGAATGGAGGAAAAGGGACTGGGCCATGGCCATCCCCCCGGGGGATGATTTCTTGCTTTCTGTCTGTCTGTCTTTCCGGTGAGCACATGCACCCTATAGCAAAAACCTTTCCGAAAAAAAACAAAAAACAAACAAACAAACAAAAAAACATTGCACTGATAAGCAAGAACACATATTTTGGTGTACACGTGTAAGCAAGTCTTTAAGTTATAGATTTAGGAATTGAATTACTGAACCACAGGTTATTTACTTCTTTAACTCTATTTTTACTTCTTTAACTCTATTAGACACCACTAAACTGCTTTTTTTTTTTTTAAGAGGGTTTTGCTATAGGGCGCGTGCGCTCACCAGAGAGAGAGAGACAGAGAGACAGAAAGCGAGAAATAATCCCCCAGGGGGGATGACCACACCACAATCCCTTCTCCTCCATTCTCCTCTCAGGATCTTGGGCATGCACGCACACATGCCTGGCGTGAGTTTTAAGCTACCGGGTCCGGGACATGAACCGCAGTCGACTACATGGGAGTTTAGCGACATAGCCATTACACTAACTGCTGGTCCCCCAAACTGCTTTTTTAAAAGTAGATGTCTTAAGCGCCTGTGCCCTATAGCAAGCTTAAATAAATAAATAAATAAATAAATAATATTTAAAAAAGACATACAAGACTAAATGTGAATAAAAAATATAAAATCCTTTTTTTTCTTTATTTTAAAGTAGATGTCTTGGGATCAGATGTTGGAGCAGCAGTAATGCAACACCATGAGGCTTACTCACAATGAATAGATTCCAGGTTCACATTTGGAGACCTCCCTGAATACAGCAGGCATATGTGTGACCATAATCATGGTCTGGCTGAGTCTGAGGTGGATTATCGTGTGAAGACCTGTTGACAGTTCTGTCTCTTTAGTTCCCTCTCACTCTCTGTGTTTCTTCTGCTCATGAAAGAAAAGTATAATTTAAAAATCTTTTTTTTTTCTTTTTTGGGAGAGGTTTTTGCTATAGGGTGCGTGCGCTCGCCAGACAGAGAGAGACAGAGAGACAGAAAGTGAGAAATCAGCCCCCGGGGGGATGGTCATGCCGCAATCCCTCCTCCTTCATTCTCTTTTCAGAATCTTGGGCATGCATGCACACGCGCCGGGCGTGAGTTTAAGCCACTGGACCTGGGACTCGAACCATGGTCGACTACGTGGGAGTCCAGTGACATAGCCATTACGCTAACTGCTGGTCCCTAATTTAAAAATCTTTAAAAAGGAAATTCTTAATTTACACTCTAGTAACATATGAGAAATGATACTCATTGTTCTGTACCTTCTCCAACATTTGATATTGTTATATGTTTATGTAATAATGAGTCTGATGTCCATACAGTGATATCTTATTGAGGTGTAAATATGCATTTATCTGATTATTGGTGAGATTGCCCTTATTTATAAATTTATTTATCTTCTTTTCCAGCATTTGCTCAAATTCTGCTGCTCATTTTATTTATTTATGTCATAGGGCATGTGTGCTTGCCAGAGAGAGACACACAAACAATGTGAGAGAGAGGGAGAAAGTGAGAACTCACTCCCCATGGGGGTGGCCACTCCACAATCCCTTCTCCTTTATTCTCCTCTCAGGATTTTGGGAATGCACATACACATGCCCGGCAGTCAAGTGCCAGGTCTGGGATTCAAACCGTAAATACACAGGAGAGTGGACTATGCCACAACCCCTTCTCCTCCATTCTCCTCCTGAGATTTTCGGTATACACGCACATGTGCCCAGTGTGATTTTCAAAACAACAGGACGGGGAATCAGACCACAGTCACCCATGTGGGAGTCTAACGCTTTAACCTCCATGCCACCTGTTGGCCTTGTAAAGTCTTTCTATATTATATTCTAGAGGCTCACAGTTGGTATAAAACTGACACAGAGCCCACCATAGGGCAGGTGGAGCTCAGTTGCTAGGCAAGAATGGGGGAAAGAAAATGTAGATTTCAGGCTGGGCGGCACCCATTTTACTTTTGTGGATTTAAAAAGGCCTATTCAAAGAGGCATAGTGCACCAAAAGGAGGGCAGATGCAATAGGTGGTCTTGGGAGAAGGTTGACATTTGGGTGGTGGAAGGTAACATGTGTTTTAGCTCCATTTCAGAAAGACACACACATTCAAAGAGCATACCTACTCGCTCAGCCACAGCAATGAAGGCAGCTGGGCAGGAGCCATTGGGAGGCCCAGATTTCAACCCTGCATTCACTTGAACATGCCCAGCACCTGCTCTCTAGAGTTCTTGACTGGCTGGGAGGCTGGGAGACTGGGAGGCTGATTGTGGAATGGCAAAACCCTTTTAAGGGTCTCTTTTTCTCATGAAATAAATATATCAATTAAAAAATTTATACAGGGTAGGTAATAGGGGGTGAGAGGGAGGAGATCAGAGGAATAAAACAAAACATTTTAACAGATGCAAAAATGAGAAGTTGTCTGTGGACCTTTGAATTGACTAATATGCACCATATACATGCTGGGAAAAACCACGTTGTACACTGTTAAGATATACAGTGATTAAATGTGAATAAAAAATAAAAAACAAATTAAGGTTTGTTTTTGTTTTGTCAGTTGTGATCCAGGTAGTGTTTGTAATAAAAGAAAAATCACTAGAAGGAAGAATAGATAGAACTTATCTGTAAATTATTTCTCCTTTAATATGGAAACCTCCTAATACAGATAAAATTGAAGACATGAGTACTTAGAAAAAATAAAATTGAGGTTAGAGTTTTTGCATTGTTTTATTTAAGAGAAAGGGTTACCAAATATGTGGTAAAGATGTCGTTAGCGATAAATGAAGACGTGGTAGAAAAGTCTATAGAAATGTGGTCAACTTTCTAACTTTGGTTTTAAATAAAACCTTAAATATTTGAATAATAAAAAGACTATAACAAAACGTTAAAAAGTATACAAGAGGGAGGCAACCCATGGCATGATGGTTAAGGAGTCTGGATCTGACACAGCCAACCCATGGCTCAAGTCTCATATCTGGTGGCTTGGGAGATGCACCGGGTTGCATGTACATGTGTGCCCACACAAAATCCTGAAAGGAGGGAGAAATAGAGGAGAAAAGATTATGGTATGACCATTCCCCTTGCGTAATGCTTTCCCTATTTTTCTTTCTCTCTCTTTGGTTAGTGCATGTGCCCTCTTTCAAATTAAAATAATTAAATAAGTAAATAAAAATAAGAGCAACTTTAATAGTCACTTTCCAAAAGAAAATACATTTCAATGGCCAAGAAATACTTGAGAAAGCTGCTCATCTCCACTCATCATTTTTGGATGATGCAATTAAAACCATAATGAGGCACAACCACACACCCACCAGACCACCAAAGACAAACAGAAATCAGGACAAAACAAAATCAAAACACTAATAACAATACCAAATATTGGTGATGACATGCAGCAACTGAAACTCTCATGCTATGATGGTGGGAACACAAATTGGTCCAACCTCCTGGAAAACAGGTAGTCCACTGATAGCATATGACTCAACAATTCTACATCTAAGTTGATAGTCACAAAAACATACATGTGCAACAAAAGACATGTACAAGAATCTTCACAGCAGAGCTTTTCATGAGATGTCCAAAGCCCTCATTAACAATAGAAAAGATCAGTGAATTGCAATATAGTTGTACAATGGAACAATAACCAGCAATGTGAACTACTATGATATGCAGCAGTATGAATGCCTCTCACAAATGATACTCAGAGAATGAAGCCAGACAGAACAGAACACATTGGATCTTATTTCATCCATACAAACTTCAAAAACAAATTTATTTTGTTTGAAGTGGGAATAGCGGTTTTCTTTCTCAAAGGAGGTGCTAATAATGGTTTAGTGAAACTCTGGTCATGTTTTCTTACTTGATCTGGAAATTGGTTATACAGGTATGTTCAGTTTGTAAAAATTCATTGAGTCATACATTTATGGCATGCACATCTATTTTGGTGTATACTTCAGTAAGATATTTCCCCAAATCTTAATTTCCAGTGAAGTTCCAGAGCCAGAAGTCTTAAAGCAACACGCAACTGTCCTTAAACAACCTGAATATATTTTCCTTTTGATACAATGTTCCTACCCAATTCCTGGCATCTGCTGCCCATCTGTATCCCCCATGGCATGCAGTAAGTTAAACAATCCAGATGCTGAAGAAAAATCATAGCAGTAGGAGATTAAACTTAAGATGCTTAGACTGGAGAGGGGAAGATATGTTTTCAACTGATAATTGACATCAGGAATAAATAGGCGAATTGACAGAGGATCATGAAAGAAGAAAATGATCATTTCTGGCAAGGGTGAAGGTAGATTTTTGTAGTGGAGTCTAGTAAATGGTGAATGGGCAGATATAGTTCAAAAATGAACTATGGTTAAGACCAATGTAGGGCACAAGGCTGGGGAACAGGGGAGTTCTCTGCCCTTGAGAAAGCACTTTGCTGTCACTAGCTATCTCTGCCAAGAAATGATTGTATTTATATGTCATATATTACTTAGGGAAAATATGATGGTAAGAAACAGAGGGACAGAGAGAGAGAGAATCTTTGATCTCAAAATGTTCTAATCTCTATGCTAAAATCAAAGTAGAGACTTGCTTTTGTAACGAGAAAAGGAAAGTGATTTTGAGTACTCACAGCTTGTAAGAAAAACACATAGTTCTCGTAACATATAATTCTTGCAGCAACTTTTGAGTGGTGATGATTATTTACATATTGAACTTTAGATTGAGTTTGAGGTACTCCCCCACTGACACATGTGTGGGTCAAGACAGAGTCCCGCTTGAAACATATGCCTGGCTCACTGCAACTCTTTGTCCTTTCCAGGAAAACAAGCACCCTTTTATAGACGTCACTTTGGTTCCATTCTTCACTGCCTTCCAAGGATGAAAATTCTCTAAGGAGACAACTAGTTTGCAATAACTGCCTGGGGAACCTACAAGGGCAGGAATGAGACTCTTGTTTCTCAGAGAGGTAGGGCACACTGAGTCCCACAAATTAAGGCCACGGAGCTCTGGGTATCTCCCTGTGCACTGAGGGCACACAGGTGTTCATCACAGACTGACAGTCTTGATGTTTTTTTAGGTAAAACCACTCTCCCTTTAGAAAGAGACCTTAGCCTAAGTCCGGCAACAGGTTGAGTAGGTGGGATATGTTAGTACAATGTGATTGGGATTGTACCACAAATCCTTAAAGGGACTCTAAATTTTCATATATATATATATGTGTGTGTGTGTGTGTGTGTGTGTGTGTGTGTGTGTGTGTGCACGTGTGTGAGAGAGAGAGAGAGAGAGAGAAAAGACCTGTTTAAAATAGTATATTGTTTCAGGGTTGATTTGCGCCATTGTCCCAACAGCAGGACAAGAATTCAGATTCACTCATTTCTGTGTCTGTAGTTTCTAGCAAAGCTAGGAATTCCAAGAGCAGGTCCTCTGTCAATGTTGGGTCCAAACCCATGGTACGGGTATGATGACTTATAGATCTATGTTATCACCTCTCCCAGGAAGAACTACACTTTAAAAGAGCAGAAGTGATTTAACCCCAAAGCATAGATCACTGCTCATAGGATCCTGGCAGTGTGGCAGATGAGTGAAGAAGCTGTGTCAGAATAAGAAAGTCTATTCTGACTCCCAATATCATAGATTAATTTTCCTTTATGTGTAGTTTATGTGAATGAATTCACACAAAAAATACATTTGGTTGTGGCTTCTTTTACTCAGTATGATATTTGAGAGCATCATTCGCATTGTGGCTGCAATGATTCACTCACTCTCCTTGCTGTGTGGTACCACAGAGCGTGGATATGTACAATGTACCCATCTAACCTACTGTTTACAAGCCTTTGAGCCCTTTCTAGTTTGGACATATTATGAATTGTTTTTCTGGGAACATTCAATACACATATTTTAGTGTCAAAGTACATAGTTGTTTTGAGTATCTACCCATTCTGAAATTACTTGGTCATGTAATATGTATAGTCTCTGCTTTAGTAGCCATTCCTTAATTTGTTTCAAATTTTTTATACTGTGTTTTGTAAATGTAAAAACTTTGAGTTAATTTTCAATATTTAAAAATGAGATTTCCTAGGGCCAACAGATGCGGAGTGGTTACAGTCACTGGACTATCACATGTCTGACTATGGTTCGAATCCCAAATCCAGTGGCTTAAAACTCATGCTGGGAACATGTACATGCATACTCAAGATCCCAGGAGAAGAAAGGGGCAGGAATTGTGGTCTGGCCATCCTCCTGGAGGTGATTTCTTGCTTTCTCTCTCTGTGTCTCTCTAGTAAGTGCACATGCCCTATACCAAAACAATCTGTCTCTCTTTAAAAATAAATAAATAAATAAAGATTTCCTATGGGCCAGGTGGGAGAGAAGTGGTAGTACAACTGGACCCACATGGGAAAAGTCCTGGGTTCATATCTAGGGACCTCCCTGAACACACTGGATATACAGTGTTTGTCCATAATCTGGGCTAGCTGAGATTGGGCAGGGTAGGGGGATTGCAGAATGAAGATCTTATTAGAGGTGCTTATTTGTCTTTCTCTTTCTCTATCTTTCTCTCATAGAAGAAATAAATAAACTTTAAAAAAAAAGGTTTGCAATAATCAGATTGAATAAACCCAAGGGCGGCATTGCCAAATGAAATCAAACAGGCAGGAGCTGGTTGAGGTTATCCACATCAGCCAACTCACCATTGATGCCAGTTGTTTTCCTTACTAATGACTCTGTCTTGACCTCTGATTCTGTGTATTCTTTTTCTGCACTTGTGACTAATGAAATGTCAGAGATGAATAAAGGGCCCCATGCATACTTATTTAGAGAATTCTAGAGCCTGGGAAAACCTACATTCTTGGTTTGAATTTTACCAGAAGTTGATCCTGAGGTAAGGATGTGAGTGCAAGTAGTTTATTTATCAGGCAATCTGGGAAACACTGGTTGAGAAGTGGAGAGGGGAGAAATAGAAGGGATAGAGGCCAACAAGTGTGTGGTAACAAGTGCAAGCAACTGGAGTTCAGTACTGCTGGAGAACTCAGAGCCAGTTTGGCCAGAGGCTGGCCACTTTGCTGAGGAGGCAAACGTCATTCCTTGGTTGAAGCCTGCTGGGGGAAGGCAGGGCTCATTCCCTAGGGCTGCATGCAGTTGGAAGTTGACCCCTTGTGTGGTAGGACAGGAATACAAGTGAGGCACCTACAGGAACTGATAACATTGATATAGTTCATAACTATTTCAGTGCCTTGACTCCTCTGTCTTAGAATCCTGGTTCTTATAATCTCAACACAGAGTTGGCAGTGTGTTGCTTTTCATTTATGCAAATGAAATTCTTGCTCTCATTTTAGAATGATCATCCACCCTCCTCACCTACCATCCCCTTTCCAAGCATATTGTGATAACTACACATTTATGGAAATCCTATTCCAATTACAATCAAGAGTTTCCAGGGTCTCTGCAAAAAGAGGCTTTTTTCTCCTTGTTTCCTTCCCATCCAGGTACAGAACATTTCTGTCGCCTCTGTGTAAATGTATTTAAAGATTTTAATAATACATTTGCTGAGATAGATTCATCTTCTCCTTGCATGTCCTATGATTTGCAATCAAGTAGAACAATTAGATTGTTGCACAGCTCTTTACACTGCGGTAAGAGTTGCCTGGAGATGGGAAATCTGTGTGGAGGCAAAGTAGACATTATTTTTTTATTGCTCTTTAATTTTCAATTTATATTCCAAGGTGATTTAAAAAAAAGAATTCTTGGATTCGTAGAAGAGAATAGGGTTTGTGTGAATAAGAGGAGACCTACTTATTTATCAGATTTTGTGTTAATAACACATATACCCTGCAATTCATGAAAAAGGTTGCAAATGGTCCCTTTGACAAAAAGCCCTTTGGGATTTTTGCAGAAGATGGAAAAATCAAATTTCTCATTTAGGAAATAACACATTTGTAACTACTCTTTGAGACTTGAATGTATCTCCCTCAATCATAATAATCCATAGAGACTTACAATCAGTGCCAAATCACTTTTCATATTCATCAAAAAAAGCCAAGATCTAAAAACGAACTCTCCAAAACCTCAAAAAATGGCTAATGCAATTAGAAAAATGCAATTGATCACAATTCCCATGTTAGCTGATTTAAAAAACTCATTTGGAAATGAAGGAGGATTAAAAGATTAGAAAGAAAAAAAATTGTGAAAATACCACATGGCTAACATGTGCAATGGAACACTTTGACCTGGAAGTATTAAACTCTTTGGAGAGATTGGGGAAACTTAAACTGAACTTCACTCATTAGGAAAACATTTTAAGTTAGCGTGGGATATTTACACACAGATGTATATTATATACATATATAAACACATATATATATGTGCATATATATGGATATACTTTTATATATGTATGTATGTATGCATGATATATTAGGTTGTCAGGAAAGTCATAATGTATTTTTGCATAAAAAAACATGTCACAACTTTTCCGACAACTTAATGTGTGCCTACATGTGTGCACGTATGTGTACGTGTTTGTATATATATATAGTAGTCTTTTGTTGTCTGTGAGGGCTTAGTTCTAGGACCCCAAACAAGTACCAAAACCAGTGGATTTGCATGTAACCTACACACATACTCCCTTCTACTTAGATTTACCTCTAGATTACTTATAATACTTAATACAAGGTAGATTCTACATAAATAGTTATTATACCATATTGTTAGGAAATAATGACAAGGAGAGAGATCATACTTGTTAGTATAGACATGTTCAATTTTTTGCTTTGAAATCATTTCAATCTGTAGTTGGTTGATTCCGAGGATGTGAAATTCATAGGTATGGAGGAACAACTATACCTGTAATAATTGTGTATATAAACAATCAGCACTTATTATTTACTGTAGTTATGGTTTATTTTTTCTTTGTTTTAGAGGGCACATGTGTTTTTCAGAGAGGGAGAGAGAGAGAAAGGGAAAATGAGAAAGCTGGGACCAGCAGTTGGTGTAATGCCTATGTCACTGGCTCCCATGTAGTCAACTGCGGTTCAAGTCCCGGACCCAATGGCTTAAACTAATGCTGTGTACGTGTGTGTGCATGCCCAAGATCCTGATAGGAGAATAGAGGAGAAGGGATTGCAGGATGGCCATCTCCCCGGGGGGTGATTTCTTGCTTTCTGTCTCTCTTTCTGGCGAGCACACTTGCCCTATAACAGAAACCTCTCAAAAAAAAAATAAAAGAAACCTATAAAAAAAAAAAAAAAAAAAAGAGAGAGAGAGAGATTGAAAGTGAGAAAGCACCTACCCCTCAGAGGAATGACCACACCTCCATTTTTCTCTCAGAATTTTGGACAGGTGTGCACACACACACCCAGGTGTCTTCTAGCCTCTGGATCTGGGACTTGACATGAAGTCGGCAATGTGGGATCCAGCCACCTTAACTATCTTAATACCTGCTAGCACCAGTAGTTTTGTTTTATAAAGTCACTAGACACCGAATTAGCTAATAATGAACTCCTAGAAGAAATGCAGAATTAGGTTCCTGCCAGCCTCTGCTCACAGCATTTTGGTCAACTAAAATGCCATTTATGTTATATAGATTAATTTGAAAACATCCTTGTAAAAACAAGTCAGTCTCATTATCATTGAAAACTACTCTTTCACATAACCCTTTTCCTGTGTATAATGCTTACTATTCTAAAAAAGAGTATTTTGCAGCCTCTTGATTTGCAAATCCTCCAAATTTCACATTTTTAAAAATGTTATATTACTTTTTAAAATGCTATATCACTTTTTGAAATGTATAAGCCAGTCCACAGTAGCTGAGACAGCTTTGACATTTTCCCAACCCTGGAAACATGACCATAAATTTTGTTGGTTTTCAGTCATACAACAATGCTGTCTTGCATTCATGTTTTATTGGTTGTCACCTTATGAATTCACAAATTTAGCTACCTTTCCATAATTTTAACCACATACTAGATGTTACTTTTGCACTGTCTGGGTTGCCTTGCCTTCAGAATGGCAAATCTCCTTTTTTCTTCCTAGATGTACCATATTGTCAATTCATAATATGGAACTCACAGCCAGTATGCTATAACTCATGCCTAAAAAAAGAAAGCTTATTTAACACATGTATTTTCTCCATAAGGCATATTCAGTCTTGCACTTAAGAACAATGGACCCAAACTTCAGCATTATGCTTGGGGTCATTTTAGATAGAAAACAAAACAAAACAAAAACAAAAACAAAAGCACAAAGATGTGAAAAACATGGTACTAAATGGACTGTGAAAAGAGCATTTATAAAATGTTGAGTCAAGAAGGCAGAAAGTTACCTTATTTGACCTCAGATGGAAATACGTACATGAGGCAACTCAAGGTTGTCATTGCTCTCTGAATGTCTGTGAATGCCTGCTAAAGTTCTGTGGTGTTAATTTTGGGGTTGCAGATATATTCTAGTGAGTAAGAGAATTAATAAATACCAAATACATAAATAATGAGGAGTAAGTTTTTATTCTTGTTACTTGATGCTTACTTCATTATATCAGGGTAATTTCAATAGAACTCTCACTAGTATTTTTCAGGTTTTCAGAAAGCAAATTTTGGGGATAGGTAGGTTTTCCAAGGTAAGTTTAAGGTTTCTCTCACTGCTCTCTCTATGCTTGTGTTTCCTTATCATTCTTGACTTCAGAAAAAGTTTTTGTTCTGATCCTTAAGTGCTATATCCTAAATAATATCTTCATAATTGTCAAGCAAACTTGGTTGAAAAATTTTTTTTGGCATATTAGTAGCTATAGCTTTGACACATTACAGCTTTGACAAATTACCTAATCTCAAGAAATTTTATTTCCCATAGCTAAATAGATAAAATAATACATCTCTGCTAGTACCATTATAAGAATTAAATAAATAAAATTGGTTAAGGTATTGTTTAGTAGATGGCTATTCCTTTTCTATACCCCTATTTGAATGCATTTAATTGAAGAAACATATAAAGTAGGAACTGAAAGAGTGGATTTGGGGGAACCAGCAGTTAGCGTAATGGCTATGTCGCTGGACTCCCACGTAGTCGACCGTGGTTCCTGTCCCGGACCCGGTGGCTTAAAACTCACGCCGGGCGTGTGTGCGTGCGTGCCCAAGATCCCGAGAGGAGAATGGAGAAGGGATTGTGGCGTGACCATCCCCCCTGGGGGGTGATTTCTCGCTTTCTGTCTCTATGTCTCTCTCTGTCTGTCTGGCAAGCGCACGCGCCCTACCGTGAAAATCTCTCCCCCCAAAAAAAGAGTGGATTTGGGAGTCGCTTGCCTTGTTCAAATCCCAGCTCCACTGGTTACCTAATGTGAAGGTGCAGAAACAAGTTCTGAGATGAAACCTCCTTCACCCTGGGTCTCTGAGTGGCTTTGTGGAACAGATGTCTCATTGACCCATTTCATGACATGAATGTGAGCAGAACCCATGTTTTGCTTTGAACATACCACAAAGGCTTAAAGATGTAATGGGATATTGCATCATGAAATAGATCCAGAAATTCAAAGATTAACTTGTTTCTGTAGTATAACCAAGGCTAGTCCTACACATGCAGGTCCATAGACTTATTACCTTGGGAGCAAACAATGAGGAAGGATAGTTACAGTAGTTAGTAGAAGGATGATGAACTCGTAAAGTTTAGAAGAGAATACAATAATCTCAAGATACTCAAGAGTGATTATCTGGAGAAGGGAGATGGTGCATTCCTGAAAGAGGATGCTTCAAGATGGGGAAGATTCAAAGAGAAATTAAAGTTTTAGGAGAGTCTCTAATTATTAGTATAAGTTAGCTATGTGGGTAAAGGGATATAAAGATTATGAACTGATATATGGACATCCTAGACATATGAAACTGTACAGAAATGTAAGAGCCGGTATTGGCAAGAGTTAGAATGGTGTGCAAACACTATTTTATACTAGGAAGTTGTTGAAGATTTTAGGGGAGTAACAGCAGAACTAGGCTCTAGGGGGACCAGCAGTTAGCATAATGGCTATGACGCCGGACTCCCACGTAGTCAACCACGAGTCACAGACCCGGTGGCTTAAACTCACGCCAGGCGCCTGTGCGTGCATGCCCAAGATCCTGAGAGGAGAATGGAGGAGAAGGGATTGCGGCATGGCCATCCCCCCTGGGGGATGATTTCTCGCTTTCTATCTCTCTGTCTCTCTCTGTCTGGCGAGCACACGTGCCCTATAGCAAAAACCTCTCTAAAAAAAAAAAAAAAAAAAGAATTAGGCTCTAGGAACATCAGTCATCAGCAGTTATCAATAATTTGTTGGGGGACCAGCAGGTGGCGTAATGGTTACACTCTGGACTCCAATGTAGTCAACCTCGGTTTGAGTTCTGGACCCAGTGGTTTAAAACTCATGCTAAATGCATGTGCATGTGTGCCCAAAATCCCAAAGGAGAATGGAGAAAGGATTGTATGCAGCAGGGTCATCTCCTCTGGAAAAGAGAGGAGGCTGATTTCTTGCTTTCTGTCTCCCTGTGTCTCTATGTTTCTCTGGTGAGTGCCCATGCCCTATAGCAAAAATATCTCTAAATAGTTGATACAGAGGATCCTATAAAGATGGGCTTTCTTTTCATAGTAACTTCATGTAGAATTAAAGTTTGTGCTAGGTCAAGGTAAGAGATGCCTTTCAGAGGTACTGAAAAAAGAATTAGAAAGTCATTACCTATGTAAGTGTAGCTGTGAGCAAAGTCATAATAATGCTGTGTATTTATTATAATAACAACAATAAACCATAAAAATTTCAGTAGATACAGTCAAATCACTTGTCTCACTGATGAGACTTCCAACTAGTGTGCATGTATCTGATCTTGGTTGGGTTCAGTAGGACTTGACTCCAGGCTGCAAGTCAAGTTCATGTCTTTTTCATTTGTCTCATTCCAGTTTGAAGGCTGAAGGCGTTGTTTCTTTTCACAATGGCACTAATATAAGGGTACAAGCCCAGCTATCCTAGCACATTTTAAGCCTTTGCTCACATTACAACTACTCTCATCCTACTGGAAAATGCAGTTCACACAGACAAACCCACAGTTAAAGGTAAGGAAGTGCGCTCTGCCCACCATGAGGCCATACAGAAATGAATTATTGATATCAGTTGATGAGTCTGTCACAGTGTGTTTGAGAAAAGAAGGAAATCAAACTTACCCTTAGATTCTAGGCCTGATGATCCATCTTCTATTTAATTAGTTGGCAGATCATTAAAGATCAGATATCCGAGTCCTGCTCTAGGTAAAGAATGGATGGGCACATATTTCCCTCCAATGCAAGAAGATACATGGCCTTCATAGAATATTTTCAGAATTTTAACAACTTTCTCATTCTTCATGTAGCTGCCTCCCTTTGAAGACTGTCCTTAACCTAGACCTTCTGACTTTACCATTTATGAGCTGTGGGGCTAATGACATATTACCTCAACTTCACTGTATCTGCTTCTTGACCTGTAAAATGAGCATACTAATCCTACCTGCTTCATACTAAAAGGAGTACTATAGCTAAAGCATTTAGAGCATTCCTGGATTCTGAGTGAGTGCTCATGTGTATTGTTTTTATTAATAACTCATTCAATCCCTATCAGCAGCAACTCCCTCATGTATGAATTTTCTTACAAATTTCATATTTAGCTGGAGAATTCAGGCAAGTAACTTTTCCAGGATTACATACCTAGTGTGTTAAGTCTAAATCCACCTTGGCATCCATATCCAGCTCCATTTCAGAGAATAATTACTTGCGTTATCCCCTGAAACTAATTCCAGACTATTCTCTGTGGAGTTAAATCTTTATTTGTAAGATAATAATATTATTTTGTGTTTGTGGGAAAGTTCTCTTTAAATAAATGTATATTAAATCCATATATTTTTCTTCTAGGATTTATTCAACTCAATATTTTGCAAGTCATTTGGTGTCACGAATATAAGTCCATCTTACATAGCGTTGCAAATTATTTAATAACTTATATACACTTGTACATTGCTTAGCTCTTCATAATTAGTAAAAATGTAGTTCCTTCAAATTTCCTGCTGTTATTAAAGATACTGTATTATCCAGCCCAATGCAATCTCCCTAGTGCACATGGGTATGTGTTTCTCTAGGAAACATACTAAAAAGTACACTTGCTAGGCCATAGACTGCACTTTCAAGTGACAGTAGCATACTGCTCTCCAGTGTAGCTCTATGAGTTCACTCTCCCATCAGCAGTGAAAGGGGTTTGCTTCTCTGGCAGCAGAAAAGCAGCAAGTGCTAAGGGAAAATAAGTGTGTAAGGAGAGGAAAGGCTGAGATCCATGGAGACTCCAGGCCAGGTTCTCCTGTTTCAGTGTTCACTGGGCTTCCAGGATTCAACTTGATTTCCAATTCTCAACTACTTTTTGGGAAAACAACAACAACAAAAGATTCTTCTCTTTTATAATGGATAGACCATGATTTTCCATTTGCCTGTACTTGGGAGGTTTCTAAAATCTCACTTCTCTACTAAGAAGTAAACTGGGGTCTTTTGTTTGGAGCAGAGAGAACAATATCCATCACTCCGCTAGCCCACAAAGTCCATCTGGCTCTATTATAAAACCCTTCTTAGCAGCCACTCACTCTCCTGGAGCTCACATTATATTCAGCACTGCAACTCAACAGGACAAATTTCTGTTCACTAAGGAACTACGTCTGTGTGGCTCCAAGATTTAAAAATCTGTGGGAAAAGAGTCTTTCCAAATGATCCAAACAGCAAACAGAATTCATCATGAGGCATTTCCTTTCCAGCATTTGATAGTAGTCTTTGTGACTATCTACAATAGTCAGTAGACAATTAAGAAAATGCTGTTCTTCTGACAATTTATTAAGTTCAGTCTTTGGAAACCAGACAGTAAAGCTTGGTTCTAACCTAGTAACCAAAGCTATATAATTAATTAGTTCTTGCAGGTTTCAGGCAGAAAATGGCGTTGCTGTGTTACAGTAATAATCCCAGTTGTCGCTGAGTTATCAGCACACTGCAGCTCCTCTCGGGGGAAGAAACCCTGTAATTTAACAAATCACTGTATTTTGGGTTTTGACATTGCACATGCTTTTCAATTTCCATCTGTTCCTCTGCTTCATTAGTATTTTATTGTTGCTACAGTCAGAAACATTTTAATAGTTTTTCTCCCTCTAAAATAACGCACCATCGACTGTTTTCTGTCATCTCTTTGGACACCTAAAAATGGTAGAAATGTTTCAATTTTAAATAGCTTGTAAAAAGTATCATTTTGGGCATTTTCCCAAAAGTCCATAGCCTTTAGCTATGAACTAAAATAATTGCTTTGATTATGAAAACAAATATTCAAAGCCTACTTCAAATATAATTTTTTAAAAAATATAGAATATAGCAATGTCATCTTATGTTCTAAAATGTCTCTTTACTTGTTCAGAACATGATTGGGAAATGCAGTGAGTTCACACACAAGTATACACACACAATTTTTACAGTAGTCCACATTCCCTCAACCATAATTTATACATATGTGAAAAGACAACTCCACATATGTCACATGAATACCGTACAAGTATACACACACATACTTCATATACATTCACATCCCGTTTTCCCCAAATATAGACACACAAACCATGCATGGGTGCATATTTCCAGTATGCATATGTACCACAAAGACAAACACATTCATACTACCAACACACAAACTCAAACACATATACCTACACATGTGACAATCACAGATATATTGCACTCTCTCAAACACAAATACACACAGAAATATGAACATACACTATACGTACACACACAACTAGCCTGTAATGTGAAATACATGAAAATATAAACCCACCAAGAATGGTAATAAAAAAAAATCTATAAATACTACTAAAACTGTGTACTATAAAATATATATTGAGTACTATTTTAAAGAACTATTTTAAGAATGTTGCATATATTTTAATACCTTTTCAGGAAGTAAGATATTTTCAGTTCCAGTTGGGTAGCTTTCCTTTGTTGGTGATGTCTTTCTGCATTGAAATGAAAGGTCAAGGCCAAAGGTTTAAGAATGAAACCAGAGGGACCAGCAGTTAGCATAATGGCTATGTCACTGGACTCCCATGTAGTCAACTGTGGTTCACGTCCTGGACCCGGTGGCTTAAAACTCATGCCGGGGGCATGTGCGTGCGTGCCCAAGATCCCGAGAGGAGAACGGAGGAGAAGGGATTGCAGTGTGGCCATCCCCCCGGGGGGTGATTTCTCACTTTTTGTCTCTCTGTCTCTCTCTGTCTGTCTGGCAAGCACACGTGCCCTATAGCAAAAACCTCTCCAAAAAAAAAAAAGAATGAAACCAGATACATGTTATCACACACACACACACACACACACACACACACACACACACATCAATATTCATGGACAGATGGTGAAGGGCAGTATTGATTTCAGAATGCTCTGTATTACACCATGTGCTATGAAGGAAAGAGTTGTCTCTGAGGATGTAGTGGCCCATCACTGGGAAGGGTGAGGCAATCTTGATTGGAGTGTCCTCTAGAATAGATGAACTGATCATTCTTGGGCTCCTTTGTTCTGCAGCATTTACTTCTAGCCACTTGAAAACTGATTACTTTGGGAACTAGTGCTGCCCAGGGCATGCTCGTGGAGAGGCCAGGATCTTTCACTGCTGCGAGTGACCACTGGCTCCTTCAGAAGGACAGAGGCCAGCTCAGTGCCCATGAAAGTTAAAGGAAGTGACACATTGAACGAGGCCCCTCTCAACCGAAGGTCAGGCATCCCCTCTGAATCCACAGCACACACACGACCTGTTATGAAACTGTCCTTTCTCAGTGTTGCCTTCAGACACTGTTCTAAGTGCATTGCAGATGGTGTCAGAATTGGGAGTGTGAAGCTCAAATGCAAAAAATGTTTGAACTTAGAGTGACATCTGACTTCACTGTCGAAAGTCAGCTCTGATGGAAAATCGATTCATAGCAAATGCTGCAAATCCCATTAGACTTTTAGAATAACTTTCCTTCTCACTTTTGTACCTTTTTCCATTTACTTTTCTTTATTCCTACACATCTGTTTACTCTCTCCCTATCTTTTCCTCTTCTTTCTCTCTCCCTTCCTGCTCTCTTTCTCCCTTCCTCCCTCCTTTTTTTCTATCTTCTCTTCTCCTTCTGAATCTTAGTCTCTATTTATTTATTTTTGGTTTTCTATAGCGTGCATGCATGAACTTACTGGAGAGAAAGGGAGGGCGTAAGTGGGGGGGAGAGGAGAAACAGAGACAGAGAGGAGAGAGAGAAATAGCACCCCTAGTCCCACCCCAGGGGACTGGCCAAGATGCAATTCCCTCTTCTCCATTCTCCTCTGGGGATTTCAGGCATGCATACACATGTGCCTAGTGTGTTTTTCAAGCCACTGGATTGGGACTTGAGCCATGCAGTTGGCCATGTGGGATCTAGTGTACTTAACCGCCATGGCACCAGACTGGCCCTCATTTCTTTTTAAATAACTTAAGATCTAAGAAAATTATTATCCTCTGCTTTGGAAGAAAGCATATAGAACAACTCTAAACTTAAATATAATCCACATAGCTGATGTCCAGTTGTTTGAAGTAAGATGTTTCAAAATTTATTATACTTTTTTAACCAACTCACAGGAATTGAACATTGACTTTTAGCCAACTCTCCGAATTCTTTCCCAATAGACAATTGTCTTTAACAAATAAGTGATCTATTATTGTTTGGAGGGGGGGGGGTTCTCTGATGGCCAGCTGAAGTTAATTTAGATATAAGCATTTAGGTTATAGAATCTCAATTTCTTTATCTGAAAGGTTAAAAACATAAAATTCCTCTCCTATCCATTTTGTCGTCTTTACATAATTGCTGCCAATCTTACTTTCCTAAAATTCTCTCTGGGTGTCATTTCCCTCTTTAGCAAGTTCACACCCACAGATGCCCTTTGCAATCTGACTCTGATCCCTCATGACTTCACTTCTTCAACTCCAAGATTTAATCACATGTCCCCAAATCTTAGCTCTTGCTTGTCTTGGACTCCCTGTGTTGGAAGCTTAGACATTTTGATGCCTATAAAGCTTTTCCAAGAGTCTGAGGCTGAATTAATTGCTCTTTCTTAAATTCATAGCATTGGGCCTGTGCCTCCATTTAACCTTGCACAAGAATTCTTAGGCAGCTGCCTTTCTTGAGGACAGCCATGGGGACTAGCACTTTCACAATGGAATAACCCATAGATGTTGTCAATTTGCTTGACTCGAAATGAGGTCTCAGTAATAATGCTAGAAATAGTAACTTGAAAGACACCAAAATAGTAGTCACCTGCTGTTGTTTGCCTAGCACCCGTTCCCTCCCTTTTAAGTAAGGGCCTCTGGACTTACCTCTGGAAAATATATCTTTCTAACTTAAAGATCTGGAGGTGCTGACCTTACCCCATCAGCCAAGTGAACCGACCTGGTCAGTCAGATTTACAGTGATTACTCCAGAGGTGGACGCTTGACCTATTAGATTTACTGAAGTGAGCCCTAGATGTTTTTGCTTAAATAATTGGAAATAAATTTGTTCGTTGGCCTCTGTAGTGAAACTATCAGGATATAAGCCTGAACTTGGTGATGGGTACCTCTTGAGAGAGATTGTTCTCAATGCTCACAGAGAGGAAAGAGTCAAGAGAAAAGGAGACAAATTCTCAATGACAAATCTGAAGTTATATGACCATGACTATTTTGTCACATGACCCAACAAATTTCTTTTTTCTTTTCTTTTCTTTTCTTTTCTTTTCTTTTCTTTTCTTTTCTTTTCTTTTCTTTTCTTTTCTTTCTTTTCTTTCCTTGTTTCTTTCTTTCTTCTTCTTTTTTTTCTTTTTTCAGAGGACTTTGTCTTAGGGTGGGTACACTTGCCAGAGAGACAGAAACAGAGAGAGGGAAAGTGAGAAATGACGACTGGGGAGAAGGCCATGTTGCAGTCTCTTCTCCTTCATTCTCCTCCCAGGATTTTAGGCACTCATGCACACATACCTGGCATGAGTTTCAAGCTGCCAGGTCCGGAACTTGAACCACTGTAGGCCAGATGGGAATCCAGTGACGTAACCACTATGCTATCTGCTGGTACTGACCCAATATATTTCTACTTTTGCTTTAAACAATTTTTCTTTTTTTTATTACTTCTTTCTTTCTTAAACCTGAATATGCACATGAATCCCCTGGGGATCTTGCTAAAATGCAGATTCAGACTCAGCTGGTCTGGGGTAGACCTGATATCCTGTATCTGAAATAAGTTGCCAGGAGCCCGGTAATGCTGTTGCTATACGTTGAGCATAGCAGGAGCCTATGATGCCTCACTGTCAAGGGTCATGATTAGTGCCAAGACCTTCCTGCTAGGCAGGATCTTTTTGTGTTTCACAGTTTGCTTAGAGTGATAATGGTTAAATATGCCACTGTGTTTTAGATAAAATCCTTACTTTATTTTTTTAAGAGAGGTTTTTGTGCTCACCAGACTGACAGAGAGAGACAGGGAGAAAGAAAGTGAGAATTCATCCCCATCCCCCAGGGAAATGGCCATGCTGCAATACCTTCTCCTCCGTTCTCCTCTTGGGAATTTTGTGCATGCACCCACATGTGCTTGGCATGAATTTCAAGCCTCTGGGTCTGGGACTCAAACTGTAGTTGGCCATGTGTAAGTTCAGCACCTTAACTGCTATGCCACCTACTGGCCCCCAAATCCCCACTTTTCTAAAGAAAACTCTTAGCCTAAAGCAGGATCACAAAGTAGGAGGAGTAGGGTGTGAGTAAATAGGTGAAGCCAGTGTGACAGCAGGTGAAGGGACTCATTTTGAGTGTTACAGATACACAAGAGACAGTTTAGAATTTTCACATCCCCCCCTCTTGAAACACAGATCTGTCTTATTGGAAGCATTTAATGCAACATAGCCTGTCTCTTCTGGGACTCAGCAGAATCATGGCACATACTTTCTTCTTGGGCTCACCCTGCTGCCCAACAGAATGACTATCCCACCTGGGCTGTGATCTAATTTATTTTTTTCCCTTGGTGCCAGGTTCCTGGGTACTGACATTGGGAATTAAAACAGCAGTATCACTCACCCATATCCAAAGTTGGCACTTAGAGACAACGCCACCTGGCTCCAGATAAGCTGTGCATGTTATCTTGCCTGATGATGCAGTGACTTGGTTTCACTGTAACAGAAACATATGCCTCGTGAGCTTGTTATGTTTGGGGATTATTAATAGCCACACAAAAGTATTTAAGCAGACAGGAGCATCTCATATCCCTATAAACATGTCACATTCAAATCCAAATTTTGCCTCCATGTATTCATTCATGCCTCTCGTCAAAATCATTTTTCTTGTTGAGACTGGGCAAGTCTCCCATTTTCTAGCACATCCTCTCTGATGTCGTTTCTCCTAATTGAGAGTTAGTCAAGCAGAGATGGCAGGACTTGGCCCCAAGAGCATCTATCAGCAGAGGTAAACATGAAGTATCTAATCCTCCTTGAACCCCTTCTCTAGGGTCTTGAGTAAGTGAAGGATGGAAGATGAAGGAAGCTTGTTACTTGTATTTAAGAAGCAAATGTGACTTTAGAGTTTGGATGCATTGGATTCAGTGTCCCATAGCTTGAGAAAGATACTTTTTGGCCACTTCATAGCTTTCAGAAAAGAGTGTAATGACATGGGTATCAGAGCTAAAGGCAACCACAGAAAAGACTAATTAGAAAAATCTGTTAGACTCAAGTTTTTTTTTCTGTTACCAGTGTTGAAAAAGAGAGAATTTGAAATTAGTCTTTGGAATAAAATATAATATTTAAAATAATACTTGGAATAGATGTGACCTATATTAAAGTCACTGTGAAAGCTGAATGAGCAGCTTTATGGAATGAACAAAGCTGGCTTTGAGTCAAGGCAGGCTTGCTCCTGTGTCTCAGCAGGCTTCTGGAGACTTCTCCTTCTAGCTGATGGGTGTATGCTCAGGAAATGCAAACCAATTCTTTTACTAGGTTAAAAAAAATCTGACAAATAAGTTAAATATTTTGTCAAACAATTTTACATACTGCATCCTATGCATAGATACAATATTTGATTGTTTAGTGCTTTCATCACTTAAATATCTATTAAGAAACAAGAAGAGATACATAGAAATGCCAGGAAATGGGGAATGGAAAATGGCCTTTTCTTCAAATTACTTTGGTTTCATTCCAGAGTCAGTGCTCTTGATTTAGGCCTATATGAGTGGAAATTTTTCTTATCAATATTTTAGGTATTTGTTATGAGGCTTACTTTATGATACATAAATAGAGGGTCCAGACTGAAATAGAATAGATTGTGAAAAGCATAGGAAACCAAGGCTCCTCTCTTTGGGGTTTATCGTTACCCAAGGGGGCTTTGATACTGACAGCCAAAGAGCTCTATGGACATTATTAGAGGAGGCAACAGTACATTAGCCAGAAAGGTCAATGGGATAACCACAGAGAAGGGAACAGAATACATTATTCGTTGTGGTGGGAATGTTCCCATCAGTACACGTACTAGTACTGTCAGGAGAAGACTCCAAGATTTTACTGAATGTTTATTGTTTATCTTAATAAATTGAGGGGGAAGCAGCATATGGCATAGCAGTTACATTGCTAGACTCCCACATGACCGATAGCGGTTCAAGGCCCAGACCTGGTGCCTTCAAACTCAAGCTAGGCATATGTACATGCATGCCCAAGATCTCAAGAGAGTGGTGGAGGAGAAGGGATTGTGGTGTGGTTATCCTCCCTGGAGAGTGATTTTTCACTTTCTCTCTCACTGCCTTTCTCTCTCTGGTAAGTGGATGTGCCCTCAGGCCAAAACATCTACAAAAAATAATAATAATAAATTAAGAAGGAAGGCTGTCTTTTGTGCCTTCCCAAAAAATATGACTAGCAAAGAAGATGTTATCAATCTGCAAAGAGAAGGGGCCTAAAAGAAGTACATGCATTTTCTAGGTCTTTACTCATATATAGGTGTTTATCTGACTAGGTCTTTACTCAGCTCTGAGGGGAATGGCTGGTCTGAAGTCTTGGTCTTGGATAAAGGAAGTCATCAGTTGATGTCAGGAGTTCCTGGCATCTACTCCCAGCTCTACTATGTGCTCCTAGGCAAGAAACTAACTTTCTGAATTTCTGGGCTCCTCAACTATAACGTGAGATTGTGGGACTAGTGTATCAGCAGTAAGACTTCATTTTTGTGACCCTGATTCTCTCATATCCCTTATCCAGACTTTTGGAAAATCTTGCCTATAATTAATATACTGCAAGATTCTATTCACTATCTTGATTGCTACCTCCTGGTACAATCTTCTGAAACATTCACTTAGATTAGCATAGCAGCTTCTGAACTGAATCTGCTTTCCCTTCTCCCTCCACAATCTTTTCTCACCCAGAAGACTGGATGATCTTAAAATTCTCTTCTTCTCTCTTTCTTTGCAATGACATATAGAACCTAGGACCTGACCCAGGTGTCTCTCTCTGATCTCAGTTCTTACTCTCTCCCCCATAATTATTTCCATCCAACCACATGGCCACCTCTGCAGGTCCCAGCTATTCCCTTGTCTGGGATGTTGTTCCTGTTCTTTTTCCAAACTCTCCTCATGGTTGACACTCTCATCTCCTTTTTTTTTCCTTTTTTTATTTCATTTTCTCTTATACATTCACATTATTTAGCTTACAAAATGAATATTTCAACAGGTGAACATTTATCCCTAGTATAGTTGATAAAACTATAAAATATCTTCGACAGATAATACCACAGTTCTTTGTCCCATTAATGCTTTGCCTCCCTATTTTTCTTCGAAATGTCCTTCCTCTCATCCTTTCAATCTCTACTTAAATATCACCTCTTCTTTTAAGCTCTTTCTGACTATTGTATTTACAGTTATGTGCTATGATGCTTTCCACCCCTTATTCTATCTTTTATTTTCCATAATATTGATCTCATGGCATATAATATATTTCACATATTAATTATGTTTTATTTAGAATGCAGATTTCATGTAGGCAAGGACCTTTGACTATTTCAAAAATACATTTTTCAGGGAACCAGCAGTTAGCGTGATGGCTATGTCGCTGGACTCCCACGTAGTCAACCGCGGTTCGCGTCCCAGACCTGGTGGCTTAAAACTCACGCCGGGCGCGTGTGCGTGCATGCCCAAGATCCCGAGAGGAGAATGGAGGAGAAGAGATTGTGGCGTGACCATCCCCCCTGGGGGGTGATTTCTCGCTTTCTGTCTCTATGTCTCTCTCTGTCTGTCTGGTGAGCGCACGCACCCTACAGTGAAAATCTCTCAAAAAAAAAATACATTTTTCATTATTGTGTTTTCAATACCTAGCAGACTTCCTGGTGCACAGTGGTGCTCAATAAAAACTTAATCAACCTATTGAAACACTTAATTTTTATGCATACATTCTTGGGTGATGATTGTTGATGATAACCAGCAACAATGAATGTTCAGAAAGAAAGGGTCTACTGGGAGCACCTACAAGAAAGGGTGGAGGGTCTACAGCATTTTTTCACTTGAAAGACTATGAAATTTTTCTAAATGGATGGGACTTACATAATTTTATACTCACACCTTGTCTTTGTCAGACATGCTATCAGTGTCTATCTCGTGTGCCCTGGCATTTGTATCCCTCCTAGAGTAGCACCTATGTCTCTGCCAGAATTCTTTTTCTGCTCACAGATGCGCATGTGGGGTTGTTATACAGGCATCAGCCCAAAGTGACAGAAAGTTAATGTTTCTATGAGTACTTAGGAGTATCTTCATATAGTGAGGAATGGGAGCTAGAGACTGAATATTCTAGTTTCCTTGCCCTTAGATAGGATCATTGCCATCCATGTCAACCCAAGTCCCAAAGATCGGCAGCATGACTGGGCCTGAGTTCTGTTGCCCTGGTGGCATTCCACTCATTAAAGTGTGCTGATTTGACCTCCATCCTTTGCCTCTCTCCCTTTCCCATTGCCCTCCTCCACCAATGTTTTCTGTGTTCATCTCCTGAATAAATTGTATTATTGTCTCATGGTCTCCTTTAGAGGAAACCTAAATGCTCATAAACATGAAACAAAGACCTTCTTCTGCCCATGAATATTGTTCAGGGTCTCTGCATATCAAGCAGATTATATTCTCCATGTACTGTAAGTTTTTGGTTAGGAATGCAGACCTTTTCTACATCCGGAAACCAGTTTTGAAGGCCCCATGTGAGATGCTTAAGACCCCAGACACTACAACAGATTGCCCTGGGTTCAAATTCTTTTTTTTTTTTTTTTCAGATTACATAATTTTATACATAGAAGATTCAAAGATATCCACAAAAAACTCCTGGAAGTAATAAATGAATACTATAAAGTGGTAGGATACACAACAACATGCAAAAACCTATAGCACTTCTTTCTTTTATATTTTTTAGGATTTATGAAATGTTTTATTGTTTAGAGTTGTTTGATTTTTTTCTTTATATCTATCATTATATATCTCTATAGTGCACAATATGGTTTTTCAATGGATGCGTGTAACACATGACAATCAAACCATGTATTACCATACACATCATTTTCTTTCTTTTTTTTTTTTTGGAGAGATTTTCACTGTAGGGCGTGGGCGCTCGCCAGACAGACAGAGAGAGACATAGAGACAGAAAGCGAGAAATCACCCCCCAGGGGGGATGGTCACGCCATAATCCCTTCTCCTCCATTCTCCTCTAGGGATCTTGGGCACGCACACATACGCGCCCGGCTTGAGTTTTAAGCCACCGGGTCCGGGACGTGAACCGCGGTCGACTACGTGGGAGTCCAGCGACATAGCCATTACGCTAACTGCTGGTTCCCACCATACACATCATTTTCAACAGAGAACTTTACATTCTTTTTTCTGTTAAGTGTTTCTCCCCCCTCCCCCCTCACACACCCTATGACATCCACTCCCTTCTCTGGTATTTTATATTTATCATCTCTGCCATTTAAAAAAATTTTTTTTTAGTTTCATGTAGCCCTCTGCCCTTTCCACCCTCTTCTCACACTATCTCTGGTGTCTACAGTTGCTTTCCATTCCTTTTCCTCCCACATTTTATTTATCACACAATTTCTTAAATAATCTAAGTACTTTCAATAGCAAGATCAGCTGGTAATGTCAAGAAAAGCAGTTTTGAATTGGTAAGGAAATTTGCTTAAAACTTAAAGACTGGAAACAGGTTAGTATTCTGTTCAAATAGTAGGTACATGACCCTATTGACAGCTCAAGACAGGACAAAAACTCTTAAAACTGGACAACAAAGCCTAGAAGAAAAGTAGTAATATTTTAGTCAGAAGTCACAGAATGCTATTTCACCAGTTCAGTCTCATGTTCTTTATCTTCTGTTGTGGTTCAATCTTCCCGACTGAATTCTGGGATATAATATTTCAACTCCAGACTTGTTCAAATTCTGACCATTGCCTACCAACTGTATAATCTTGGGCATGTATATTCCTGATTTTCTTTCTTTCCTTCTTTCTCTTTCTTTCTTCCTTTTTGTATTTCTTCCTTTTTTCTTTCTTTCTTTTTCTTTCTTCCTTCTTTCTTTCCTTTTATTTCTCTCTTTCTTTAGAGAGATTTTTGATATAGGACACGCACACTTGTCAGAGAGACAAAGAAAGCAAAAAATCACCCCCAAGGGGATTGATCATGATGGAACTCCTTCTCCTCCATTCTACTTTCAGGATTTTAGGCACTCACACATATGTACCTGGGAGGAGTTTCAAGCCTCAAGGTCCAGAACTAAAAACTATGGTTGGCCATTACATTAGCTGATGGTCCCATGTTCCTGATTTTCTTATCTGCAAAACAAGTCTTATTGTTGCTTAGAGTTGCTATAAAGATATAAAAATCTCATTTTCAAGGCAATCCAACCGGTGTCTGGTGCAGAATAGGCGTGCTATATCATGATAAGTATTTAAATGCCCTATTTTGCCAGCAAAGCACCTGAAATTCAGGGAGGTTAAATTCACCAGCCAAGGTCATGCAGTTACATCATTCCAGAACTCAAAAGGAGCTCTTTGGAACTCAAGTGGAGTGTGAGTTTTGTTACATTTCACTCAATTAAAAAATCAAATTCATATGCCCATGTTTTCTTGAGATATATTCTGTAATGTACATAAGGAGAATTTTTTTGTATAATTACTGCCAACTAATTAGTGGAAAAGCATAAGCAATTAAATATGTAGTACAAGTTAATATGAAGTAATATTAACTTTATATATCTAGATTGCTTCATACACTTTATAGAAAAATGATCTGTGGGTAAATATGCCACTTGAATAATAAATCAATTTCTTTCTCTCTCCTACAGTCCTCAAGTTTATGAAAAGGAATGAAGTACACTTCACTCATTCTCCATGGAAAAATGTAGGACAAGATTTGGATTAATTTTTTTTTTTTTGGAGAGGCTTTTGCTATAGGGCACATGCACTTACCAGAAAGACAGAGAGAGACAGAGAGACAGAAAGCTAGAAATCACCCCCAAGGGGATGGTCATGCCATAATCCCTTCTCCTCTATTCTCCTCTCAGGATCTTAGGCACACATGCACACGTGCCCAGTGTGAGTTTAAGCCACCAGGTCCGGGACTTGAACAGTGGTTGACTACATGGGAGTTCAAAAACATAGCCATTACACCAACTGCTGGTCCCAGGGTTAGATTAAGTTTTGCTGAAAGGAATTCCATACAGACATAGGACAGAGACTTTTATTTTTATTTTAAAAAACTTTTTGGTCCAGCGTCATTGAGGTATACTTGAAAAGAATTGTATGTATGTAAGGTGTACAATATGATGATTTGATATATATGTGTGTGTTTGTGTGTGTATGTGTGTGTGCATGCATGTATATGTGTGTTGGGGTGAGTGAGGATACTGAAGATCTATTAGATCTTAGTAAACTGCAAATGAAAAACATAGTATTATTAACTATAGTTTTTAGGCTGAACATTACTTAGATACCCAGAATTTACTCATAAATCAAAATTTATATCATTCAAGCAACATTTTCCCAATTCTCCCATACCACAAACCCTGAAAATCACCCCTTTGTGCTCTGTTTCTGTAAATTCTAAACTTTCTGAAATGCCATGTATACAAGATTATGTAATACTTATCTCTCTTTCTGACATATTTCACTTAGTATAATTTCAATTGTGTTCATTCCTCTTGTTGCAAATGGCGAGTTTTCCTCCCTTTTTTTATGGTTGAATAATACCACATTTTTATTTTTTACTCATCCATTGATGGACTCAAATTGTTTTCATATCTTAGCTATTGTGAAAAATGGTGCAATGAAGGTAAAATGCAGATATTTCATTGAGATACTGATCTAATTTCTTTTGGCTCTGTCCCCAAGAATAAGATTTCCAAAATATCTGATATTTTTATTTTAAGTTTAGAAGAGCATCCGTATTATTTTCCATAATGAACCAATTTACATTTCTACCCACAGTGTAAAAGAATTCCCTTTTCTTTACACCCTTGCCAACACTTCTTCTCTTTTATCTTTTTAATAATAGCCATTCTAGCAGGTATGAGTGATGATATCTCACTGCCCTTTTGATTTGCATTTTCCTGATTAGTAATGTTGACCTTTTCATATACCAGTTAGCTCTTTGTATTTTTTTTTTTTTAAGTCTGTTTGGGTCTTTTGTCCATTTTCTACTAAGCTTATCTGGTTTTTGGCTATTGAGTTGAAGAATTAATTTGTTCCATACATATTTTGGAGATTAACTCCTTATCAGATACATGATTTCCAAATGTTTTCTCCCATTATATAGGCTGCCTTTTCATTTTATTGCTCTCTTTGTTGTGCAGAAGATTTTCAGTTTGATGTCATTCCACTTGTTTATTTTTGCTTTCATTGCTTGTACTTTTGGTGCTATGGCCAAAAACTTCTTGCCAAGACCAAAGTCAAAGAGATTTTACCCTAGGAATTTTTTATTCTAGGAGTTTAATAGTTGCAGTTTTAAATTGAAGCTCTTAATTCGTTTTTAGTTGTTTTTCATGTGTGATGTTAGATAAATGTCCAATTTTTCTTTTTTTACTATTTATTATTTATTTATTTATTTTTAGTTTTTGCTACAGGGTGCATATACTTTCCCAAGAGAAATAGAGAGACAGAGAGAGAAACAAAAGGAGGGACAGTGAGAAACCATATCATAGTGGGGATGGTCATGCCACAGTCTTTTCTCCTCCACTCTATATTTTGAAGGGACTATCCTTTTCCCATTGTGTATCTTGGCACCCTCATTGTCAAAGATTAGGTGACCGTATATTTGGTAGTTTATTTCTGGACTTTTTATCCCATTTCATTCATCTATGTATGTCTGTGAGATGTCATGATAAATATACAGTCAGAATTGAAGTTAGCTCAAACTCAATTCTGAAATTTGTTGTATTACAACTTCTTTGACCAAGAACATTTTCTGTACTTGACTTATACTTGTGCCTTAATTCCCGCCACTGAAGATTTTTGTTGTTGTCTCTGTTGTTGAGTTTAGTTCAAATACTTCATTGAATATATTCCATGAAAGAGTCATTGGACTATGTGCCAGCCAAGGGTTGGCTATTTCTAAAGCACCCATAATAGTAAGCATACCTGAGCAGGTGATGCATCATGCTAACATTTTCATGCCAACATTGTCAACAACTAACATTTCAAGGGTCATTAGTGTGACAGGTACTTTTGCAACTATGTAAGGTGCTTGATAACAGATATGAAATATGTATGAGATATGAAATTCTAGTTTGGGGCAAAAAAATGATGGAGAGAAGAAAGCAGTACACCTAATGTTACTAAAGGAGCCTATTCAACATTTATTAGACAAGTGACCTATTTCAGGCATTGTGTGGCGTGGTTCTGAGGGATTCTGATCAGTCATTATAGTGGGTGTTTCTGAGACTCCTACTGGATTTCAATAAAGGAAAATGAATAGTTACTTTTTCCCCTTTTCTTTGGTATTGGTGAGAACTCCACAATATGGCAGGATAGAAAATTTTCTGTTGCTACACAGAATTCTCAACTAATATGCATGAAAAATTTTATAGAAATGAAAACGTTTCAATGAATATTCAGGATTATCAAGTTTATTTCTACTATAATATATAAATCCTATGACAATTATAGATCTATAGCTACATCCTTATTTGAAAAGATGATAGATATCTTGTGTGAAGGTTTGCAATCCTTATTTAGCATACAGTAATCTGTTTAGGAATTTATATTTTCCTTACTAAAGTTATATATCAACAAGTCTGGCAGAAAAATAAATTTGTGTTTTGTTTTGTTTTTTAAGTGGGATTGCATTGTCACCATTCTCCTACCTCAGCTTCTTTAGTAGCTGGGACTATAGATGCAGACCATCATGCCTGTCTTTTAAGGTGAGCCAGGAAACACATTCATAAACCAGAATATACTTCTATGACTAGATCTATGATCTTTTTACCACATGCCCCTTTATATTCATTTTCCTCATATTTTATAGTCATTCATTCAATAGATATTTTTCAAATATCTATTTTGTACCATTTAGCTCACTTGGGTACTTTTTAATTTTATCTCCTATAGGTTAAAAGTATGCCTTTAGCATTGTTTGACTTGTCATTTAAAAATATGACATACCTTTATCATTTGTTTGAATTGTCATTAGATAGAGTTTTTACCTCTCTCTCGTGCCAAAAATTGGATAGTTTCTCTTTTGATGAAAAAGTGAGGTGTGCGCCTTAAGGAAGTACCTAATAAAATTCATTTCTAATAAATACTAGAAAACATAAATATCAATTCAAAAATATTTAAAACATAGTGACTAAAGTCAAACCATTAGCTCTAATTAGATTTTTAATCTTCTCCTAGTTCATTGGACTCTTAACCTTCAGTATTGTTGCAAAACCTACAATTTCTGTAATATATTCCTTTTCTCATTCTGCTTGTTAATATTTTCTTTTCTGAAAAAAAATTATGCCCTGTCAAGATTCAGAAGTGGAATCTGCCATTTTATAATAATGCTTTAGTCAGATTTTATGGTCCTCCCAACTTCAGTTTCTTTTTCTGAAAAATGAGGATGATAATACATACCGTGCTAGTTTGCTATAAGGACATCCAAGTTAAACAAAAACCATGTGTATTAGGTACCTAGCACAGCTCTGGGCCCAGCTTATTTGATCAACAAGCAATGCTTAATATTATCCCAAATTCAGGTGATTCCTCAGAGCTGTACATTCTTCCTTGTTCTTGCTAGCAATGCTGATGTCTCAGCTACTGATAATTTCTTGGTATTTCACACAAGGTCCAAGCTCAAACATTTCACTTAAAGTTGACTTTTTTACTTCATTCTAGTTTTACTCTTTTGAATCAGAAAAAAAAAATGGCTAAAGAAAATCTCTATTATTTTACCATAACCACTAGCTGTTTCTAGAGAGGACATAGACCCCTTACTCATTTTAATAGAAAATCTTTAGTTTATAACTTCTTCCTTTCCTCCTACCTTAGATGAGTTATTTATAGCTCGTTGGCTGAGTATCCTCTAGTTTTTGTAAGAACTAAATAGCTTTATACCACAATCCTGTATACAAGCACACACACACACACACACACACACACACACACACACACATTTTATTTGCCAGAGAGAGAGAGAGAAAGAGAGAGAGAGATAAATCACTCCCCAATGGGACATGGTCATATTGCAATCCCTTCTCATCCATTTTCCAACCATGTCTAGATTTTGGGTATGCATACACATGCATCCAGAATGTTTTCCAGATCTCTAGCTTGGGTTCAAACTGTGCAGTCAGGCATGAGAGTACCAGTTTTCTTAGCTACTAGGCTATGGGACTGACTCTGCTGGTTATGTTTTAATATATCCCCGATCTCTACATCTTCCATCAATATTGGATCCTGCACTTAGAAGGATCCCATATTCAATTTAATGTTCTGCCATTGTCTCTTGAAATTATTTATCACTTTTGATCAAGGGCCCTCATATTATTATTTATAAAATATTTATAAGCATATTTTTATTTATAAAAAGTATTTTTTACTTTTATTTTTCACTAGGTTCCACAGATTATGTAATCAGTCTTATAGCACCCTTCTTTTTAGCATTGGCCAGCTCTGTTGGTCACCATCAGGCCACCTGTCATTGCTACAAGCAATGTGCTATTACAACTGAAATACTAGACATTCCACCAAGACAATGCTGAGATCAGATTCAAAGTCACTTTTTAATAAAAATCTCTAGTAACAAAATAGGCAGGTTCTCAGTGATTTCTTAGTGCCCTTCACGTTTACACTGCTCTCATCTCTACTAATGCTTGTCAACTGAAAATGGGAATAAGTGATAAAATACTAAAGTATGTTTGTACACTGAAGCTTTTCACTTGTAGTTGATTTAGTCAGACAGGACAGCTGTTGATAGACTTCCTCATTAAAGAGAAACATGTGAGATGAACCCATGTTTAGGCAAATGAATAGAACTTACTGGCCCTCAGAGTTGCAAGTGCCTCTTGTTCTAAGTATGGCATTTATTATAAAATGAGCACAATATTTCATCTGCCAGCTCTGTGACAAAAGCACATTAATTTTGTTTTGATAGGTTAATACTTCCTGATGAGAAGCTTTATGTGTAGTCATTCAGGTATGAGTTTGATGTCTTCTGAGATCCTTCCTCAGGCAACCTACCAACCTAGAAAAGTGAAAGCATGATGACTGGCTGAGTTCTTGAATTGGAATGAAAGCTAGCTAATGTTAAGACCCAAAGAACCAGAAACTTGTGGTAAGTAAACATTTGCTAAGAAAGATGATAATTATTTCATTCATCAACAAAACCCCTATAGATTAAATGTCTGCTAAAACATGGAGGACACAAGTCTTCTCTGTCATAGGAGGCAGGCAAAGGTTAAAGGTAAGAACTTGCTAATTGGAACCTATGGGATCCCAGGGAGGTAATTACTTATACCCCTACAAATGATACAGCAAAAGTTAAGCTAAAGCAGACCAATCTTTTCCTTTAAATTATCTTTTGCTTACAAAGGGAATTTAGATAGAAGGTGCTGCCATTGTAATTCTGTGGTAAGCCCAAGATGATCCCTGTAACCTGGCTCTCTATGTAGAACTGTTCTTTGTTTATCATTTCCTTATTAGTAAAGATTACATTATTTCCAATTGAGTGTTGGTATTGATTATATTTTATTACATCTTAATTCTATGAAGATTAGAAAACCACACATGGTTGGTGTAGGTTACTCTCTTCAAATTCACTTGCCCCAATAGTTTTATTTTATTTTGTCTTTGTCTTTTTATTTATTTTTTTTCCTTAATGCCTGTTTGGATTGCTCAATTCTTGGAAGCTCATCCATAACTTTACATTGTTCTCTAAATAAGGTCAGAATTCTTGACCTGAGAGGAGCATTTTGTGAATTCAGGTCCCTGCTCCCTTTCCTGCATTTTCATCTTTCACTAGTCTGTTCGCTGCTGAGGGTCTCATCAGGGGAAAAAACAAATTTCCTTTGCTACTGATAAAATTTCCATAGACTCCATACTTGATAATACAAACAAGCATTGAGTCTCCTGTGTCTATTCCTTATCATACAACCTAATACTGTGCTTGACACATAGCAGATGCTCATTAAAAACTTTTATATAGAGTAATAACTGAGTACAACAAAGAACCTTCCATTCTAACACTGAGAGCTGAAGTTAAATCATTATCCAGATAATAATAGCAACATATATTAGAGGAGAAAAATATGAGCTCATAGAAAGAATTGAGTGTTAAAGATCAATTATATTCACTTAATTTTATTTTTTCTAGGGCCAACAGGGGGAGACTAAGGCACTGGATTCCACATGGCTGATTGTGCAGTTCAAGCCCTTGACCCAGCAGAATGAAAATCATGGCAGTTGTGTGTGTGTGTGTGTGTCTGAAATCCTTATAGAAGAGTGGAGGAGAAGGGATCATGTCATGTCCATCTCCCTGGGAGGATGTATCTCTTTCTCTCTCTCTCTCTCTCTGGTGAGTGCACACACTTTATTGTTAAACAAAAGAAACAATTCTAGCTAACTAGATAGATTTATGAAGTAATTTATGTTCTTTCATAAAATTTTTTAGTTGGATCATGTAATGTCCATCTCCCTGGGAAGATGATATCCCTTTCTCTCTCTCTCTCTCTCTCTGGTGAGTGCACACACTTTATTGTTAAACAAAAGAAACAATTCTAGCTAACTAGATAGATTTATGAAGTAATTTATGTTCTTTCATAAAATTTTTTAGTTTTTAATTTATCAAATATTTTTGTTTATGAAACATTATTTATGACAGTAATCCATGGAAATAGTTACTTTTAAATGTTTTCAGGTAGGCCTAAAATCTTTCTTGCCTATCCCTCCCCAATCTCCAGAGGTAACTACTGTATCAGTTTCATGTTCATCTTTGTGAATCTTTTTCTCTTTGAGTAGTAGCCCTAGACATTGGATCATAGAAACTACACCACTGTGGATGTCTCTCCAGTCCTGCTCCTGATGCAGAGCTGCCCCCTGTTGGCTGGGGTTGAAGAGCAAAGGCAAGTGGCATTGGCAAGGCATGTTTGATGGAGGTTGATGTAATTCTTTGAGTCTGGAGTGTGTGGGTAATGACAGTTCCCACCATTAAGGTGAACACCCAGCTGTGTGTGGCAGCAATGAAGCAGCTCAGTACCAGGAAGCACATTACTCTCAATTTGATAAGAAAACCATTGGAAGAATTTGATGCTACGTCTATAATTTCTGGATCAAACAGATTTATCTAGAGATAATCATATACCACCAAAAATTGTGAGCCAGTTTCTGGATCAACATATGATTGGGAGTATTATAATTCTTTCTTTCTTTTCTTTCTTTCTTTCTTTTTTTTTTTTTTTTTTTTTGAGAGGTTTTTGCTATAGGGTGCATGCACTCACCAGAAAGACAGAGAAAGACAGAGAGACAGAAAATGAGAAATCCCCCCCTAGGGGCATGGCCACATCGCAATCCCTTCTCCTCTATTCTCCCCTCAGGATCTTGGACATGGGAGTTCATGCACCCGGCAAGACTTTAAGACACCGAGTCCGGGACTAGAACTGTGGTCAACTACATGGGAGTTCAGTGACATAGCCATTATGCCAACTGCTGGTCCCAGGGAGTATTAGATTGATTTGAATATTTGTGTTCTAACAAGACACTCAGTAAAAAGGGTTTTTGAAAGTTATCTATTTCTTGAAAAGTAGGGAGATCCCATGACCAGGTACTGTTTATGCTGTAATCCAACCCCAGGCTCAGCCACTTGGACCATGGGCATGTGTTTATAATGTATGAAGTGCATACAGGGGGTCCTTGGCACACAAAGCTGGAACCTTCTCATGTGGTCCAGTTGCATTACCACTGTGGCAGTGTCTGAACTTAATAAGGAATGTTATAATTTAATTTATATTTATAATTCATTTTAGAGAATAAAATATTTTTAAAATTTTGATTTAGAAATTGATTTTTCTAGTATTGTATATTACTGCTTTGATTGTTAAGTATTTTTGATACTGCCTTTTTTTCTTTCTTTTTGCTATAGGGTACATGTGTTTGCTGGAGAGACAGAGAGAGACAGAGAAATGGAAAGTGAAAGATCACCATCCATGGAGGATGGTCATACTGTGATCCCTTCTTTTCCATTCTTCTCTCTGGATTTTGGGCATACACTCACACACACCTATAGTGAGTTTTAAGCCATAGGTCCAGTATTCAAACTGTAGTCAGCCATGTGAGAGTCCAGTTATGTAGCCATTAAACCAGCTACTGGTCTCAGTGCCCTTTTTTTTTCCTAATTTTTTATTGTATATTATGCCACAATAAGTCTCTTACTCATCACTATGCAATTTTATTAAATTACCTAAGGTCTTCATGCCTCAGTTTCCTTGTCTGTAAGATCAAATAGATAACAAGGGGCCAGCAGTTAGCGTAATGGCTATGTTGCTGGACTCCCATGTAGTCGACTACGGTTTGAGTCCTGGACCCAGCAGCTTGTTCGACTACGGTTGGAGTCCTGGACCCAGCAGCTTAAACTCACGCCGGAAGCGTGTGTGTGCATGCCCAAGATCCTGAGAGGATAATGGAGGAGAAGGGATTGAGGCATGGCCATCCCTCCTGGACGGTGATTTCTTGCTTTCTGTATCTCTGTCTGTCTCTGTCTTTCTGGCGAGCGCACGTGCCCTGTAACAAAAACCTCTCCCCCCACCAAAAAAGAAAAGAAAAAAATAGATAACAACACCTATTTTATAGGATTATTATATCAATAGGCTACTATTTGTAAAGGACACAAAGTTGGATCTGATTAAATTCAATCTGTATTATTATAATTTTCCTTAACCCCTGTACATAATTTTTCTTTTTTGTCATATAATAAAGTCAGTGTTTAGTGATTTATTTCTAGAATTAAACTTCATTTATAATGGGTTGAGTAGAGCTATGTAGACATTATAACAATATCCAGTGCCCCAAGATCTGACTGAAACTTGATTAGACACAGTGATATATCCAAAGAAAGGCTTTATCTACCCAAAGAGCTCGTCTTTCTTGGCAGCATCGGAAAAGGAGTGCTTAATTCAGTAAAACTGCTCAAACACAGGATCCTGGGGCCAGCAGGCGGTGTGGTGGTGAAGACATGGCTGACTGCAGTTTGAGTCCTGGACCTAGCAGCTTGCTTTCTCACTTTCCCTCTCCCTCTCTCTCTCTCTTTCATTCTGTCTCTCTCTGATCACATTAAAATAAATAAATAAATTTAAATAAAATAACTCTTTAAAATAAAAAGAAGAGCACTAGTTTACCCCCTCTGGAAATTGCTCCTTTGGCTGTTTGGAGATAAAGGGGTGGAGCACAGAAGTTCTCGTGGGTGGCACAAGCTCAGGAGTCTTCTGGAGGAGACCTTAGATCAGAGAGGCAGGCAAAATCCTCTAATGGTGACATATGCTTGCTTGCAGAGTGTCACTGCAATTCATTTTTTAAACTAACCTGGACTCTCAGAGAAAACTCCACTACCAATTGTAATTTATCTAGCTATAAACCTTACCGAGAGGAAGAGAAGGCAGTGGCCAGAGGATGGGAGCATGTTTTCCTGGAGGACTGATTCTCATTATGGTATCTTTTCAACAGATATTTACTGAAGACCTAGTCTATATTCTGCACTATTCTTTTTGCTAGGGATAAAATAATGATTAAAATAAACACAAATTCATACTTCCTAGTGCATATCTCCTAGCGAGGGAGCATGTACACACACACACACACACACACACACACACACACATATACAGGGTAAAAGGCAGTACCAGAGGTTGAAATTTTGCATAAGTTTGGTTTTTTTTTTTGAAAAGGACTTTGGAATAAAAGACTATAGGATTGTAGGAAGTGAACAAGCACTGAGAGAGCTGTCAGAGAATTCCAGGCTGAGGCAACCACTCATGGGCAAGCCTGGAGGCCCAATGTGTTCCAGAAAAAGCAGAAAGGTAGAGGCAAAGCTACAAACAGACTGTGGAGGGGAAAGTTCAGGGAACCAGCAGACAGATTATGTAGGGCTGAAAACTCTCTGTAAAGACTTGGGCTTTTACTTGGCAGTATTATACAGGGGAGGGCCATGAGCTAAGGGTTCAATAGGATTAGCCTGGCAACTGCAGGGGCAGGAGAGTCAGGCACAGAGAGGAGGCTACTCCAGAGAGAGAGAGAGCATTATACAGTGATGTCTGGGACAGGTGAGGGAATACAGATTATTTTTTTCTTTAATTTTTAAAAGTTTCTTTAAAATTTTGAACTATTTAAAATTTTTGCTATAGAGTATGTGACCTTGCCAGAGAGAAAGAAGAGAGAGTGAGTGAGAGAGAGAGAGAGAAGGGAGAGAGAAATCACTTGATTATGCTGCAGTCTCCTCCATTCTCCTCTCAAGAGTTTGGGCACACACACACACACACACACACACACACACACATTCTTTTTCTTTCTTCCTTCCTTTTTTGTTTTTAAAGGGAGATTTTTGCTATAGGGCACATGCACTCACCAGAGAGAGCCAGAGAGACAGAAAGCGAAAAATCAGCCCCCACACAGGTTGGCCATGCTGCAATCCCTTCTCCATTCTCATCTGGGGATTTTGGGCACACATGCTCATGTGCCAGGCTTGAGTTTTAAGTCGTTGGATCTGGGACTCGAACCACGGTCGACTACATGATTCAGCAATGTAACCATTACACCATCCGCTGGTTCCCACCCTTCGTGTTTTTCAAGCTGCCAGATCCTGGACTCAAACTGCATAGTCATCCATATGGGACCCAGTTACCTTAACCATTAGGTTACCTGACTGACCCTGTTCTAATCTCTTCTTTTCTCATTAGCATTATTATTAGGAATCAACATCTAGTTTATAATCCTTCACATTTACCTACCACATCATGTTATAGGTGTGATTTTTATGAGTTAAGTACTCAGGTGTGCAGAATCTAACTTATTCCTTTATAGAACTGAATCTAATTTCTAATTAGAGATCCATTAATTTCAGTCAGCTCAGGGTAAATTTAATCATGCAACCTTTTCCAAGGCAGTTCAGGAGACTTTTATTTTATTTGGGATTTCTCTTGGCTCTTCTTGTGGATTATTTCATGTTTTTCCTGTCTGCCACCTTGCTGCCATTGTTGTCAGGGCTGATCCAGGCTAGCATCACTGACACAGCTGCGTTTCTAGCTGAATTTTAGACATCAACTCCTTGTATTTGAGGGATCTCAAACCAATCTAAGGTTCTTCTCTCTACTCCATCCCACTTTAACTTTACACCCAGTTGGTGAGCTACCAATTGTCTAATTCTCTTGATTTTTCTGGAAGATGTTCCTCCCACTGGTTATGGAATCTCTGCCCAAGGTGCAGGAGGAAAATGAGAAAATTTAAATGTCTTGTTTTCTTTTCTTCGGTCACCTGTTGAGATGAGAATCTTGGCTCCAGATTCTCCAAGGATTCAGTCTCACAACACTAAGAGATTTTCTTTCAAATTTCTCTGTCTGCCATGACTTCATAACTCTGTGTGTGTTGGGGGGGAAGGGCGGTGTCGTGAGCGTACACATGTGCACACTGTGTATATGGCTTATCTGTCAACGGAATGACACTGAACAGCACATAGGAATAAATCGTGGATAAATGACACAACATGGATAAATTTCAAACTGTACAATATGCTAACATATTATTTGACAGCATTTGTGTAAAATTGTAGGCAATACAAATGAATCTATAGAACCCAAAGCACCTCAATGTATATTTAGCAATAGAGAGAAAAAGAGTGTTTTTTTTTTTAATTATCTACATATTTCCTTTTTTCATTAGTGAGAGAGGCAGAGAAATGGAAGGCAGAGCTAGAGAGAGAAATCAGGTACTTCCAACAGGATCCTTGCATTATAATCCACCCCCAGCCTCACCCAGCCCAGATCAGGAGCACATACGTACTGTGAATGTACCCTCCCGGCATCCTGAAGCTCTCAGGATGCAAACCTGGAACTTTCTCATGTGGGTCAGCCTCGTAGAGCATCCTGTTACAGCTGTGCCACCGTCCAATCTATAAAAAAGGAGCAATTTTAAAAGGCCATGATGAAGTCTTTGGGGGGGTGAAAGATATGTTAATTATTATGATTCTGATAATAGTTTTAAAGTAGTCTACAGATATCAAAACATCATACTGCATATTTTAAATATATGCAGTATACTTATGTCAATTATAACTCAATAAAGCTATTAAAAATGGAATACTTCAAAGAACTTAAAGCTGCTCTTAGGGCAGCCGTTTTATTATAAACTATGGCACAGAGTAGCTGAAGTCATGTCACTTGATGTCTGTATCTCGTTGCTCTAGTGTATCTGTAATAGACTCCATGGGGGAAAGAGCTCTTTGTTTCTCCACTCTACATGAACTTTTTAATGACTGTATGGGAAGATAAAGAACATGGTGGTTTAGTGTTTGCAAGTTGAGCAGCCTGGATCATGGGGGCAGAGGTGGAAAGATCAATAACTGTCTGAACTTGCTGCTAGCAGCTGCCACTCCAGCAAGTGTAGCCTTTGTTTTTGCAGAGGGTGTTCTTCTGGACCCAGTCTCATAGGTATTCTGCTTGTAGTTACTCACTCACTCACTCACTCACTTATTTTCCTTTTCTCTGTCAGCTGCAGGACCATGTTCTCCAGGACTGGGAGTGGGTACAACACCTCCACCTGCAGTGGCTGGTCCAGGGAGGCCATCAGCTCCTGACATAGGATCATTTTGTTGATGCTGGGACAACAGAGAGCAGAGAGCATATCCATTGCTGATGGCAGCTGTAGGTGAAAAGGGAGTTGTGCAGTGACTTATCCTGCATCTTCCTGACCAGCATGAGGTGGGTTTGGTCTTTTCTGGAGAATAGGCCTCGCATTGTAATCACATTGATGAAATGAACTCTAGTGGGTTTCCAGCTAACTATCTCGATGGATTTAGAGGCCACAGCTACTTGTTGCTTTATTGACTAAGGGGACTAAAAGGGCCTTCTGCTTTTGTAGCCACAGCTGGTAGTGGAACAGGTGTGGCATCCATTAGCCAGCATAACTCTTGTGGGTGGCCATATAGTGAACATCCAAGAATATGATAGACCCCTGGTAGACACATTCTAGCAACTCTAAATTAAAGTGCAGGTAGAGTGCTCAAGTGCTCATTGGTGTCACTGCATGTCCTCCAAGCTGTATTTTGAAAATGGGAGCTGAACATAAATGCTTTTTCTATTTCTTTCTGCATCCTTCAATGATAACACTGAAGGATGGAATATCTAACTGCCAGAGATAGGGAAAATGACTGTGGGTAAAAGCAGATGGGGGGATTAGTTTATTCTCTATAATATTATCCCAGGACTATAGTTTTTTTCTTGCAAGGATGAAGACCAGTCCTAAGGCCTTCTTGATAAATTTATAAAGGTCTTGTTACTATTGGAAGTCTCTAGAACTATACTTGGAGGATTGTTTTAGCACTAGAGAGACTTCCAGTGGGATAAAAGCTTTCTTAAATATTGTCAACAGAAAAGTTTGTATTTATAACATTGTGGGGATATTGTTAATATTACAGAATGCCAAAGCTGAGGTCAGTCTGTCTTTTCAATACCATTTTTAAAAAATGTTTGCCATAGGACATGTGCACTTGCTGGCGAGAGAAAGAGAGAAAGAGAGAGAAAAGAGAGAAAGAGAGAGAGACACAGAGAGAGAATGTGAAAAAGCAACCCATAGGGGAATGGAAATGCTGTAATCCCTTCTCCTCCATTCTCTTGGGATTTTGAGCATGCATGCATATATGCCCAACATTGAGTTTCAAGCCACATGAACCACAGTTGGTCATGTGGGAGTCCAGTGCCTTAACTACCACACCACCTGCTGGTCCCTTCAATGCCATTTTGACATTTGTTTATATATAAAATGGAAGTACTGGAATGATAAAGTTAATCCCTATTGCATTATTTGTACAAATATCTGGGGAAGACTTTTGCTTGGGACATTTAAGGAAAACTCAGGATTATAAAAAAGAAAAGAAGACATGGTCTAGATCGACTGTTACCCTGGTATTAATTCACAGGGACTTTGAGGCTTGGGTAACCTTGATATAATTCCTACCCTACAATGTTCATTGAGGTATCTTATTAATTTAAAATTCTAATCATCAGAAGACATTTTCCTGAATCATAGTCATGACCAACAGTGGCATTAGATTTTTCAGAATTATTAAGTGTAGTGGTCAGACATGTTATAAGTGTGAAGGAGAGGAAGCATTAAAAGGTCTAAATTCTCCAAATCTACTCGCCAAGACAACCATTTAGTTGGGGATAATTCCAGTAATTTTCTTTTCTTTTTGTAAAGGTTTGCAATGAAATATAATAGACATAAAGGAAAGTACATTTATTGTGAATTAACAGGTTGGTATACTTCAGAAACAAAGTGCATTAGTGTAACACACACCTCAATCAAGAAACAGAAAATTTTCAGCCTTTGGACATCACCTCCCTAGGTGCTCATGTCTAGTCACTAGCTTCCCAGCCTGTCTAGCTAACCACAATCCTGACGTCTAACACTATAAATTAGTTTGCCCATTTTTGAATTTTATATAGATAGAATTACACAGCTTTGTTTATTGTCTAGCTTCTCTTGATCAATATTGGATTTATGAGATTCACCTGTGTCATATGTGACAATAGTTCATTCAGCTTCATTACTTCTTTTTTAAATAAGTTTATTTGTTCCATGAGAGAGAGAGTTAGAGATACAGAGAGAAAGAAAAAGATACAAAGACACTTAGGAGGATCTTTACACCATGGTCCACCCCCAGCCTCAGCTGACCGGGATCATGAACATGAGGGTCTGCTTGCCGTGCATGCTCAAGGAAGTCCTAGAACACAAACCCAGGACCTTTTTCCTGTGGGCCCAGTTACTGTCACTGACCATTGCTTGGCCTCATTCTCATTAATTCCTACTTTCATCCTGTACATATACTATTATCTTTAATCCATTCTGTCACTGATGAATATCGTACTGTTTCTGGTTTTTAACAATACTACGAAAAAGATACTATGAAAACTTTATACATGGCTTTTGGTGAGCATAACTCAACAAACTTTTACTGGCTATTTGTACATTGCCCTTTGTGAAGGTTCTGTTCAAGTTTTTACCCTTTACCTGTCTTTTTTGTTTGACTAGTAGGAGTCATATATTCTGGGGTCCAGCAGATGGTATAATTACATTGCTAGACTCCCACACAGTTGACCGCAGACTGAGTCCTGGACCTGGTGGCTTAAATCTCATGCTGGGTGTGTGTGCATGCATGCTCAAGATCCTCGGAAGAGAATGGAGCAGAAAGGATTGTGGCATGGCCACCCGCTCTGAGGTGTGATTTCTCACTTTCTGTCTCTCTGTTTCTCCATGTCTCTCTGGCAGGTGCCACGCCCTATAGTAAAAATTTCTCTTTCTTGCTCTCTAAAAAAGGAAGTCATATATTCTGAACATTAATCTTTTCTCATATATGTATATTACAAATAACTACTTGCATTCTGTGGGTTGATGATAGTCACTTATTCTCTCTATATCAAAGTTTTTACATTAGTAAAATGAGATTTTGATTTCCTAATTTTTTATTTTCTCTTGAACTTGTATAACATCACATATATCCTTTAACAATAGTTATGTGATGGGGCTCTCATCAGCTGGCTCAAAGTGGAAGAAGAGTGAGCAAAGACCCTACAGTAAACATGTAACTGAGGGAGGGAACAGGCAGCTTCGTGAGGATATATTCAGACTGTTATCCCCGATAAATATTTAACTATTGAGAAAGTAGCTTGAAAGTTATACACTACTGAAAGGATTCTTGCTAAAGAAAATTTAGTTCTCATGTAAGGTACAAATGGGCCACTTCCAAGTTCTGCTCCCCTGGAGTCTCACCCTATTAAACATTCTACCCTCTGGCCTAGGACATCCCCTGCCTGACTTGAAGAGGCAGGCTGCTGCCATCTTGTACCCCAGATAAGCGCCTACAATAGTACTGATGCTTACTGGATTATTTTTAGATAAGCGAAGAAGATACTGGAGAGAAGTGGGAGAGGTATGGTGAGAGGCAATAGTGGTCAAATATTTGAGGTGAGTTTTGCTTCCTTAGTTTCAGTAGTCTCATAATGACCTTCTGAGAGTTGATTCTTTTATTCCTATTTTCACATGAGAAAATCCAAGGAATCAGTGTAGGCTGACAAAATGAGACAGAAGCAGGCCAGGCCAGCAGGAGGCAAGGCGGCGAAGGTGCTGGATATCATCCAGGTGACTCCACAGTTTGAGTCCTGGACCTGGTGACCTGAAACCACACTGGGCATGTGTGTGCATGGCCCAAATACTGAGAGAAAAATAAAGGAGAAGAGATTGAGGTCTGACCATCCTCCCTGGAGAGTGATTTCTCTTCTCCTCTCTCTCTGGCTAGTGTTATGTTTAAATAAAAAAAATTCACAAACAAACAAAACAAAACCAGATGCAGAGGCTGAAGTAAGACAGAGTTAACTTTAAGTATCAATTTCTGACTAAGTCATATACTTCTCTGTGTCATATTTTTATTACCTATACAATGAAGATAATGCCTTCAGCCTTCCTGAGGCATATCTTCAATGTCACAGCCTTCCTGAGGCATTGACGCATATGGATTTGTATTATCTGATGCAGTAGCCACTGGGTACAGGGCTAATGAGCACTTGGTATATCACTTGTCCAAATTGAGATGTGCTGTTTGACTCACATACTGGATTTCAAAGACTTGCTACAATTGATTCTATAATGATGACATCTGAACATGATATTTTGGGTATATTGGGTGAAACAAAATGTGTTATAATATTTACTTTCACAGATTTATTTTTAAAATGTGGCTAATAGATACATTTTAAATTATATATGTGGCTTATGGTTTCATTGGACAGATCTCTCATATGTTGTTGCTTATAACAACTGTATCTATTGCCATGAGTGCCCCATGGTCCCATTTATAGTGTCAGGTTCTGCTTGTTCTTTTTGTTAGAACGCAGAGGAGGAAGAGGGACAGGTGAGAGGCACAGCTCAACCTTCAGGATACCATATCCCACAAAAATATTTCCCACCCTCTTTTCAAGGTAGGTCCATTTTCATCCCTTCTACACCTTGTCCAGAGCCTCCTTATGGAAGATTGCTTTTCTGTTTCTCACTTCATGAGCACATAATCCCTCCAGTCATTTTCCTTCTAGTTCAAGTAGCCTCTTAGATACTTCTCTACCTTTCTGTAGCAGCCTCAGACTAGTCTTGGTTCTGGAAGAGAAAATAAACAGTCAATAAGATATTTGCCAGGCTCTTAGGTCTTTAAGCATTTGACCCTTTTTCGTATGGCTAGGAAAGGAATCTATGTTCACAAAGTACCCATAAAAAAAAGGAAATAGAAAAATACAGAAAACATTCTGATTTTTTTTTTCCGTCCTCTTGAAGTTTTTACCAGAGGGCATATGTGTTCACTGGTGAGAGACAGAGAGAAACAGTGAGGGGAAAAGAGAGATAACATCCTCCAGGGAAAATGGCCGCTTTGTAATCCCTTCTCTTCCATTGACTTGGGATTTTGGATACACACGCACATACACCCAGCATGAGTTTCAAGCTGCCAGCTCTGGCACTTGAACTGTGATTGGCCATGTGGGAATCCTTAACTACCATGCCACCTGCTGGCCCTAACATTCTGATTTTTAACTGAAGAAATAATGTTGCCACATACTTATCTTTTATGGGTTACAGATCACATACCAGGAGTGAACTAGCACTGATAGCCAGGCAATGTTTCCAGGGCATTCACTACATTATCTCATTTATCCTTGTAACCAATCACTGAGGTTGTGATAACTGCTATTCTTAATTTACAGAAGAGAGACTGTGACTTGAAATCTTTAGGTACTCTCTTCTATTAACAGTGAAACTCTGACAATCTGATCATAGAACCTATAAATTTAATAACAATGTTCTCCACTGCCCATAGTAAAGCATGTAGAATAAGTTTAGCATACAGTAGAGACTTAAGCAATTGTACCTTTCACACTATTGTGGTCACTGTTTCTATTAGCATTGCTCAACAAGAAGCAAAGCACACTTTTAAGCCCAGTTCCATGTCTCGTTTCTCTAAAACTTTCCCTTTCACCTTTAAGCCTAGTCTTGTCATTCCTGTTGCCTTATTTAGTGGCCTCTCTTTTGTTTGGAGAAGGTTTTGGTATAGGGCATGTGCAGTTGCGAGAGAGACAGAGAGACAGAAAGTGAGAAATCACACCTAAGAAGGGATGGCCACACCTCAATCCCTTCTCCTCCGTTCTCCCCTCAGGATCTTGGGGAACACATGCCCGGTATGAATTTAAGCCACTGGGTTGAGGATTTGAATCATGGTCGATTACATGGGAGTCCAGCAACATAGTCATTATGCCAACTGCTGATCCCTCAGTGGCCCCTTTTGTGGACTGGAAGTGGTGCATGATTCAGATCACATGCCAATCCCACTGGCCAATTGTGGCAGTTGGGATAGTTGACAAAGATTCTGAAACCACCTAGAACAGAAGAGTGTCTTTGTTGATTGAAATGTCTTCCATGGGAGTGGAGGATTGGTGACAACACTTTCACACGGTTGTCACCTCTGCCTTCCATACTGACTATACTTCCACTAAGAAGGGTCTAACTTTTCCACTTATCACTCTAGACTCCCCTATGCTCTTCTCCTTCCTGTGTTCTTTAAGAAAAAGTCCATGGAAGGTGGGTCACGATTTCTAGGTACATTGACATTATAATAGGGAATTAATTCCAGAGATGGTCTTACCTAATTTTTCTTTTCTACTTGTTAAACTTCATGTCTCCTGTGGGTCTGGGAGGAGCAAAGAGATGTTAGAGAGAAAGGGAAATATTTGGAGGCAGCAAATCTTTCCTTGCATCCCCTATCACCCCACGTCTACCTGTGGATAGAGCCCAGTTTAGTAATAAATTGACGGAAGTCCCGAAGCAAATGTCAAATGAGCAACTTTAAATGTTTACCTGTGAGGCTACTGTTATATTTGTGCTCAAAATAGAATCCATTTTCTTTCTATAACTGAGATGATTTGGAAAACAGATATTCTCTTACAGACAGGCCTGGATATTCTTTATTACATAGGATAAACACAAAGCACTGATATTTGTTTGAAATATGCCCCAAAAGCCTCCAAAGGGGGAAAAAGTGTGTAGAAATGGCATGAATTAGGACAGGCTATAATATTCTGAATGTACAGTCTGTTTTCAGCCTTGCTGTTTTGCAAAAAGCATCCAAAATTTATGCTCTTAGATTTGTCAGTTTAAAATTGTGAGCTGTATGTTAGCTCAGCTCAGTAAAATATTGAAGGCTTCACTGTAGATGGGAGAGTGGGGGTGGGGACTGTAATACATCAAGATCAAAGGCAACGTGCAGACTTTGTAAATCCTGTAGAGATTTTATCCCGCTTCATTTGTGAGTTTCAAGAACATTTGCATAATATCTTTTCTTTTTCCCTTTATAGGTTTAGGAAGGACAACAAATATATTGTTTTTTTCTGTCACTTTCAGAGACAGACTGTCAATGAACAAGTTGTAAATAATGTAATACCCTTAATAAATAAGTGTGGACAAATCATGCCGCAAAACAAGGTTAGGAAAGAGGCGCTAGATGGTCGATGACTCATGGCAAACTAATCAGGAGGCATGCGGATTGATGTCCCTATGTTCTCTCACAGAGCACTGTCCCCACAACCGTCTTTATTCTGAAGCTCTGTAGACTGAACAATTTCAGCATCACAACCTACAGTCATCTTGAAGGGATAAAGCAGCATTACAGATTGGAAAGGCAAAGTGCTTCTGGGCCTCATTTAAACAAGTATTGATGCTATTCACTTATAGAACATCTTGGTGCTGGAAGAGAGTGAAATAAAACAGAATGTTGAAACAGGGGGATCCAAATCAAGGCCCCTTTTTTGTTTTTATTTTTCTAGAGACAACATCCCACGCAGCTCTTACTTTATGCTTTCCTTTTTCACAAGTCCTAATCCAAGAGATGTTTAGAATCTGCTTGGGGAACATGACCAATCCTCATATCCCTTAGCAATAAACTGGAAATGAACTTGATTAAATCATGTGTGATTATATTACCACTTTTAAATATATCAAGGAACCCTTGAGACATGGTTTATGACTGTTTTGGAGTATGCATAAGCTGATTCTATTGGATCCTGGACAGAAGCTATTGTGGGGGGAAAACCCTTTCCTGCAAAGACTCAGGTAATTCAAAAATACTTTGCTCTCTAATTCAAATACGTTTTGCTCAAAATAAGCATGCCCAGTACGATAATATTTTAAGAAGTAGCTCTTCTCTCTCTTTCCAAAAATATGCATGGAGATATGCCCTGTGTCCATGTTAGAACTGAGGCTGAATGCTAGGTAACATCATGGGTGAAAGAAGAATGTTTAAGCGAGTCATCAGCTGGATTTCTCTTTAGCTATCAGTTTTCTGAACTTTTCATGTTTTTTTTTTTTTCATGTTTCTTGGCATTAGCTACGTCTATTATTGAAGATTTGACACGTATCTAAGGAGACACTCTTTGTGTCAGGCATTCTGTCACTTTCCAGAATTCATGGAGCATTATCCTCAGAGGGCCAAGATACTCAGGGTATATTTGGGGATCTCTATGGCTCCAGGTGAGGAAAGAGGTTGAGTAGAAGCATCTGGCATGGAAAAAGATATTGAAGAGAGAGAGAACTCCACAGTTACAGGAAACTTCGTATACATATTAGAATTTGCCTCTGGTTGTCTAGCCTGCTTACTTTTTATCTTTACACTTTGTAGAAACAACTATTTTTTTCTCGTTAATGGACTAAATGAGAGAGATGATGGAGAAAGAGCTTGTCTTTACAAATCATACCAAAGAACAGTGATTCCTTTTAGAACCCCTTCCATCTTAGAAAACATGCAGTTATCAACTCTGCTGCATTTTCCCATCAAATATTATCAAGAAACAGGAGAGACTGAAGGAGCTAAGAAGTTGATAATGAGAAATTCACAGATCTGTCTTTGCACTGTGTCCTTCCAAACACTCAACGCCAAGAATGTAACCTCTTTTCTATAATGAGGGTGAATCCAAGAAATATTCTGACTTTCAAAATGGTTCTTATTTTAAAAACCAATAGGCATATTTCTGGCAAGAGCAAAAATTAATACAATCAGAGTGTAAGGCTTTTTGACAGTATCTACTAATGTCAGAACACACATACATGACTCTGTGATCCGGAAACTCTTCCTATGTGGATATCCAGCAGTAATGAATGCACATCTTTTCAGAAAGATGCATACAAGAATATTCAGACCAACATAGCCACTGACCATTGAGTAAGTGGGTAGTTAGTTTTCAACATAGGATGTGATATGGACCTCAAGGGAACATGCTATGGCTACATACAACCACACAGATGGATCTAAAAACAAAGTGTTTAGTACAGGAAACCAGACACAGTTGAGTATATATTGAAGTAAATAAACCTATTGTTACATGTCAGAGTGGTTACCTTTGAGGAGGCAATAGTTAGGAGTGAATGCAAGAAGTTACTGCAATGATATTCTTTGTTTTTCCTCCCCAGGGGGCAGGTGCACTGGCAGGAAAGAGACAGAGACGGGGAGAGAGAGAAAGTGAGAAAGCACTTCGTTTTTCCTCCCCAGAGGGCAGGTGCACTGGCAGGAGAGAGACAGAAACGGGGAGAGAGAGAAAGTGAGAAAGCACTTCCCATTGTGGATAGTCATGCCACGATAAATTCTCCATTTCTCTCACTTTTAGAATTTGGGCACACACACACACACACACCCATACACATACACATGCCCAGTGTGTTTCTCAAGCCTGCGGGTCCAGGACTTGAACTGAATAGTCAGCCATGTGAGATCCAACTGCCTGCCACCAACATGGCACAGGCTGTCCCTGCAATGTTTTTCCAAAATGAGTGCTGGTTACATGAGCATGTTCACTTCCTGACAACTCACGGAGTTGTACACTTATGATTTGTGCTCTTTTTTGTACATGTACTATAATTTAAAAAATTATCATAAAATAGTGGTAACTGTGGGCCACTGTAAGTAACTTTAGAAATCAAGGGTAGACAGTTTAAAGAGCCTTTTGTTCTCAACCAATTTATTGATCAACATCATTTGACCTGCACTGTCTTATAATTTAGAAAGCAAAAATAAATAAATAAATAAATAAATAAATAAATAAATAAATAAATAAATAAAAAAGTGGAGAAATTGGTCCCTGCTCCAAGTGAATGTAAGGTATAATGGGGGAAACAGCCAAGTGAACCAATTAGAAAATTTCACAGGACAGTATAGAGTAGAAGCACCAATGAGTATGTTTGAAAAAATAAGTGAGGAGTTCAGAGAACCTGACATGGGCTTTTTCTTTGTTGCTCAGGGTAAATACCTCGCTTCCTTCCTATCTCAGTTTCAAAGCTACATTTTTGGGAAGCCTTCTATGATTTGTTTCTGTTCTATACTCCCATAATTACCCGAATAACTGGCCTGCATCATGATGAGCTTAATGAATCTTGTCTTAAATCATTTACTATATCTTTCTTCATGTGACAGGGATGGTTCTGCGAATGGTTATATCCCTAGGTCTAGCTTAGACTAAGAAAAGGTGCTTGAATAAGTTAGAGACTAAAAAAAGAGTTTAATATGAGCTGACATTGGGAATAAAGACTTCACAAAGGGGCTTCATTTAAGCCAGACTTTGAATGATGTGTAGTAAATGAATCAATACACAGCACAAGGAAAATGAATATTAATTGAGCAAATGAGAGTATCTCAGGCTCTTTCCAAGTGAGGCTCATTTAATTATAATGGTATAATCCTATGATACTGGTAATATGATTCCTGTTTTGTTTATCCTTCTAATATTCAAAGAGGCTAAGTAATTTGCTACAACTCACACAGTTGGTGAGTGACCAAAATTGGAACCTCGTATTTTGGTCCCTTTCAGTGACTTATTGTGGGGAAAAAAAAAAAAAAAGAAAGAAAGAAAGAAAAGGAGGCAGGACTAGCATATATAGAAGTGTTCAATTGAGTCAATTGAACTTTCATATTATTATATGCATTATTTGGGCCACGTGAGATCTTTTGGGTAAAGGCCATTCAGTTCCATTAAGCAAAAGGCTTAATCCATTTGGCCATATAAATTCCAAGTAATTGTTAAAGCTTAAAATAGTCCTGTTTATATCTGACATGGAGAGATTTGGGTACAAATCAATAAAAGCAATCAAAATGCATTTCACAAAATCTAGGAGGTCCTGCAGTGAGGAGATGGTGGGAGTGTGAGATCAGAGTGATAACTGACCATGACATTCAGGTACTGAGATTCTGGGGTCCTGCTCTATTGGGCCTGTAGTCTGCTTCCCTCTCCTTGCCCTCTTCTGTGTGTTCCATGGATGTTTCCAAGGGTCTGTGTGTTTATTTATATGTATGGTACAACTAATGACCATCAGCTTCTTATCCTAGTGACTTGGAAACCATTATCTCCACTTTGAAGATTTTTTTTTTTTATTGTTGTTGACTTTTGCTCATTTGTTTTTAGCTAAAACCATTAAAGGATGAAGCCAGGGAAGAAATATATATATAAAAAAAAATATATATATATAAAATCTCCAGGAGTTATTTTAGTATTTTTTATGTTTGCAAATAAAGTTGCATGGCCAGCTAAGAGTTGGAGAGAGGCACAGAATAGACATCACCTCTAGATGGAAGTAGCAGAAAGGCCATATTGTGAGGCTATAACCACAGGGAGAGATAGGGACTTGAACACAATGTTTTAATCTTCTACCATAGAAATAAAGCAGAGGGAAGCAAGAAAGCAAGCCGTTAGGTCTGGGACTTGAACCTCATGGTTGGCCAGCTGGGAATCTAGCACCTTTAACAACCAAACCACCTGAGTTTGAATCACAGAGTGATGAAGAAGGAGCTGGTGGCTTCTCCCTGTCTGACTAGCCTTTTTTCTGCCTTGCTTGTGTGAACTTCAGCAGAATTCTAAATGGCTGGCGGTAAGGCTGGGAAGGACTCTGGAAAGGTCAAGACAAAGGCAGTTTCCCGCTTGCAGAGAGCTGGCTTGCTGTTCCTGATGGGTCATATTTCAACACTTGAAATTTAGGACTACCAGCACGGACTTGTGGACACCACTGCTGCTGTGTACAATGCTGCGATCCTGGAGTACCTTGTCACAGGTAGTTGAACTGGCAGGAAATGCATCAAAAGACTTAAAGGTAAAGCATATTACTTCTTGCCACTTGCAACTTGCTATTCATGGAGATGAGGAATTGGACTCTCTCATCAAGGCTACAATTGCTGGTGGTGGCGTTATTCCACACATCCACAAATCTCCGACTGGGCAGAAAGGACAACAGAAGACTGTCTAAAGGATACCTGGATTCCATATTATCTCAGGACTCTAAATACTCTAACAGCTGTCCAGTGTTAGTGATTCCAGTTGATGTATGTATCTCTGTGAAAAACACAATTTTGGCTTTTTGCAATTCTATTTGAGCAGGTTGGAAGTTTAATTAGCTCTCTAACCAACCCAATTCCTGCATTTGAGTCTTAACCATATTTAAGTGCTGCTGTGGCTTCAAAGAAGCTATTGATTCTGAAGTAGTGGGTTTTGATTGAGTTGACTGTTTCTCTTAAAAAAAAAAGTTTGCATTTTAATTGGGATGCAGAAGTTATAGTAACAGGGAACCAGAAGTTAGCGTAATGGCTAAGTTGCTGGACTCCCACGTAGTTGACCGTGGTTCGCGTCCCGGACCCGGTGGCTTAAAACTCACGCCGGGCACGTGTGCGTGCGTGCCCAAGATCCCAAGAGGAGAATGGAGGAGAA
>NW_006159565.1:9255085-9272435 GCF_000334495.1 Tupaia belangeri chinensis
CCCCCCCGCCAAAAAAAAAAAAAAAAGTAAAGCAGAGGGACTGATCAAATGTCACTTGGGCCATTAGAGGCAAAGGTAAGACAAGCTCAGTGCCTGGTGCTTAAGCCATATTCCTTTCACTATACCCAGCTCTTTTATTTGGGTTGTGACCAAAGCCCTTTTCTGGGAATGCCGGCAGTTTACACAGAGCAGAAGTCCTCCTTTATGAACAGGAGACATGTTCCAAGACCCCCAGCATGAATGAAAATGCCAGTACTACTGAAGCCTATGTGTACTGTGGTTTTCTTACTTGGTAGCTGAGAGGGCAACTAGGTGCCTCTTGGTTGGGTAACGTACACAGCATGGATAAGCTGGACAAAGGGATGACTTGTGTTCCAGGTGGAACAAGTGAGGCAAGCTAGGGTCAGGCTGATCAGAAGAGTACACAACTTAAAACTCAGGAATGGTTTATTTCTTTTTTTTTTTTTTTTTTGGAGAGATTTTCACAGTAGGGCGCGTGTGCTCGCCAGACAGACAGAGAGAGACATAGAGACAGAAAGCGAGAAATCACTCCCCAGGGGGGATGGTCATGCCGCAATCCCTTCTCCTCCATTCTCCTCTCGGGATCTTGAGCACGCACGCACACGCGCCCGGCGTGAGTTTTAAACCACCGGGTCCGGGACACGAACCACGGTCGACTACGTGGGAGTCCAGCGACATAGCCATTATGCTAACTGCTGGTTCCCTGGAATAGTTTATTTATGGAATTTTCCATTTAATATTTTTGGATTGGGGTTGACCACCAGTAACTGAAACAGTAGGAAGCTAGACTGTGGAAAAGGAGAGCCTTATTGGCAGTGTAAAGAACAGAATATATGTGGTGTCTGTTTCTTCTTTATAGTATCAGGTTTGATTGTTGAAATGAAAAAAAAAACTTTTATTAATGGGGTAAAAAGTCAATATAAGATAATTAATTATCATATCTTTAGATTGCACATAAAGAAAAATAAAAGCACTTCATTTCTGGAACTCAGAGGTATCAGGTTAACTGACAAAAAAAAAACTTTTATTAATGGGCTAAAAAGTCAATATAAGATAATTATCATATCTTTAGATTGCACATAAAGAAAAAAAAAGCACTTCATTTCTGGAACTCAGAGGTATCAGGTTAACTGACAAGACAGGCCTTCTTGAAATCTAGTTATGGGAAGGATAAATCACTTCTCACCCTGAGAGAGGGATTTGGCAATAAACACTGAGTGACTTCACATGAGGGGATGCTAAGTGTTTGACCCTCAATTTATGTTCCAGCCCAGTATCCCTTGGAATAGGTTCTATGAGGAGAAAGGATGATTTAAACAAAAACTGAAATTACCTCAAAATTGTACAGAAACAGTTCTTGCTTGTTTTAGAATTCTCCAAGAGAGGGACCAGCAGTTGGCATAATGGCTATGTTGCTGGACTCCCATGTGGTTGACCACAGTTCGAGTCCTGGACTTGGCTTAAACTCACACCCGGAGCATGTGCATGTGTGCCCAAGATCCTGAGAGGAGAATGGAAGAGAAGGGATTGTGGTGTGGCCATCCTCCTCCCTCCCCCACCTCCGAGGGGTAATTTCTCAGTTTCTGTTTCTCTGTCTATCTGTCTTTCTGGTTAACGCACGTGTGGGAGAGGGGACCTCTTCCCCCCAAAAAAAGAATTCTCCAAGAGAAGGTGCAGACATCTGCCACCCAAGAGGCTGTGATAGCAGTGGAATGTGGAGGAATGAGGGGGCAGCCTTCATGTGTCTGAACGCATGTTCTGCTGAACAGTAGGCAGCTGTTGAAGGGAAGGTGGATCCCTTCTCTTATGCTATTCTCCCTTGGTGGTGACAAGGGAAACTCATTTTCTGTCATCATACTCCTAAACCCAACCGTAGCAGATGCTGCCCGCAATCCTTTCAGTCCACTCTAGATGTCATCTCAGCTTTGGGGGACAGTTACTGTGCTCTGGGGTACCTTGCTACCTCAAGTTTCTCATCTCCTGTAGAAATTCTTAGTCCTAAGAAGCAGGGCACAGTTACTGGGGAGTTGACACTCCAAGGAACAATCTTTATCCAAAGAGAACTAGGAATTAGTGAATAAATGCTTAAACCTTCTCACTTCTCAGTGGACAATTCTGAGTTGGTTTTACGTACTTCTTCTAACAAGCTCCAGAAGAATTGAGTGTCATTTCCCAAAGGAGCACGCTGCTCATTAATCAATCACTGTGTGTTGGCCTCCTCTTATTCCTGTTTGTCTGTACCATTCTTTAGCGGAGCTTCCTGGGATCACAGAAAATATATAGAATACCTCCTGTACTTTAACCCTTGTTTTAAGTCTGCAAAGGAAGACTACAACCTCTAGCAAGCCACCATTGATCAACCAGCTGCCCAACTTGAAAGCTGTATCTTGGTTTTTGTTTTACATGACTGTCTGGTGCACTTGACATGATTCTTCTTGGTTCTTAAATATCTACCTGCTCTGAGCCTTGGGATATGGCCCCAATGTTTATAGGAAGTCGCCAGTTGGTCTCTCCCTTTACAGTCTTCTCTTTTTCGCTTGCTCCCTTAATGCAAGAAATCTGTCCTCTACCCCCACCAAAAATAAATTAATTAAAATGTGTCTTTGTTTGCTTTTCTTCTTTCTTCACTTTCTCCCTTTCTGGTCTTATTCTTCAATTAAAATTTTCTGTCATGTCTAAGTAGATGAATCTCAAAGTTGATGACCTTAGATTTGAGAGGTCTGAATCTCTCCCAAAGGACAGTCCCAAATTTCTAGTTTTACAATGTGCAACACAAATAATTACAATTTTGGAAAATTTCAAGCTATATGCTTTCTAATATGGTAGACAATAGCCACAAATAACTATGGAGCTAATGAGTTTGAGACATTCAGGTTTCATTAATTCATTAATTAGTTCAAAAAAAAATTTTAAAAGATAGGGTGTGTGCGCTCACCAAAGAAAGACAGAGAGAAAGGTAAAGTGAGAAACCACCCCTTGGGGGGATGGCCATGGTGCAATTCCTACTCCTTTACTTTTCTCTCAGGATTTTGGGCATATACACACACATACCTGGCATGTTTTACAAGTCATCAGGTGTGGGACTTGAAGTCATGGGGTCAATCATGTGGGATCCAACGCGTTAACCTCCATGCCTTTTGTTGGCCTAAGAAACTAAATTTTTCAATTTAATTTACACTTAAATATTAATGGTCACAAGTGACTGCCATATTGGATAGCATGGTTGTGTTTTCTGTGTATGTCCTGCAGTTTTACCTCTTGAGTCTCCAATTTCCTCATTGGTAAAATGAGAAAAATAGATCAATTCATTTTTTGCATTCTTCAAGAAAAAAAAAACATATAGAAGTTCCAAATGTAAGGCAGATAAATATATAATAATGACCTCGAAAATAATTAAGAAACAGTAGAGTAACAAAGATTTGCCCTAAAAATATCAAAATATCCTCTACAGTAGTAGTTATTAAGGAGAGAAGGTAATTAAGCAGCAAAAGTGGAACAGAATGAACCCCCATAACCAATCCAGCCTTTTCCCTGAGCTTCCTACATTTCCAGGCCTCTCTCCTTTCTAGCTCCTCTGATTGCCTTCCTGGTTCAGTCTCCCATTACTTACCTCCTAGAAGTTCTTCCTGCTTCTAGTTTTCTCTCAATACTCAAATCCCCTTCTTAACTAGAAATGCTGATTCCTACTGATTCTATGCTCAGAAAACTTCAATGGTGGCTGCCCTCTTATATTTAGAAAAACGAAATTTCCCAGATTGGCCCTGAAAGCTTTAATGATGCAGCCTCAGTTGCCTTTCTCTTCTCATACCCTGTCCCTTTAACATTTTACCATGTAGACTTGTTTCTAGTTCCCTGAACAATCTTTCACTCTCTCAGACTCTCTCTCTCTGCTTTTGTTATTTCCTCAGTGGTAAATGCCCACTATTTTTATTTCTATGACTCAAAATACTTCCTGTTTTTCCAAGTACTTTTTCAAAATTCTTTCTTATATAGAAAGCTGTCTTTTCCCCAACAATGTATTACTTAAACTTTCTAACGTACAGAGAAATTAAAAGAAGTATACACTAAAGACCCATATATCCCACCTGTTTCCACTCTTATTTCCTTGCCATACTTGTTCTATCATACAAGGGAAGCTTCAAGAAGTTTTTGGAAAATGGGGTTAAAGTATGCTTATTTTAGTAAAAAAAATTTAAATCTATATAATGTTTTTTTTAATAATATAATTTTTTCATGAGTTTTTTGAAGATCCTTTAAATCCAACCACCAATCATCATCTATCCACCCATCAATCCATCTTGCTTTTGTGTATTTCAAAGTGAATCAAAACAGTATTTTCCCCTAAATACTGCAATTAGATATCAGTCCTCAGAGTTAGATGTTTATAGTTTCCTTTTGAGATATGAACTGCGTGCAATTTAAAGTATATCATGGGATGATTTAGGCAAATTCATGCAGCTGTGTAACCCAAACTAACCCAAAGGTAGAAAACAGAAATTACCATCAGTGTCAGTAAGTAACTCAGTCATGTCTGCACTCCAGAGGCCACAACTGCTCTCATTTTTTTGGGTTTGTTTGTTCTACCATAGATTAATTTTGCCTGTTTTAGAACATGTAAATGAACTTATATAATATATACATTTTTCACATTTCTGAACAGAACAAAGTATCGACCATTCTACCTTACACGGAATAATTGAGATTCAATATACATTTGCTGAAGTAGGAGACAGAGTTGTTTTTTTTTTTTTTGGAGAGGTTTTTGCTATAGGGCACGTGCGCTCACCAGACAGAGAGACAGAAAGCGCAGAAAGTGAGAAATCACCCCCTAGGGGGGATGGCCACGCTGCAATCCCTTCTCCTCCATTCTCCTCTCGGGATCTTGGGCACGCACACATACACGCCTGGCGTGAGTTTTAAGCCGCTGGGTCCACGGTTGACTACATGGGAGCCCAACGACATAGCCATTATGCCAGCTGCTGGTCCCAGAGACAGAGTTCTTAAGAGAGTCCAAAATATTAGGAGAAAACATAACTCCTATGTTAAGCTATCTTGGAGTTAAAAAGAAGAGTGTATGTTTCTAAGTTTGTACATTTGGCAAGAAATATGTATCAATTATCTTTCTTCATAATTGTTTCTTCTCTTCCTGCAGAAGGGATCTGAGTGTACTCCTCTCGGGATCCTCAAATAAGTTTGTTTCATGGCAGAGATCTGTAGTTCCTACCCACAAACTGACAAATATTCCTTTTAGAATCCCCGATAACAACACAAACAGAGAATGTTCATGGTCAGGATCAATGTCATAAGCAAACATTTTTTTTTTAAGAAGATTTGGCTATAAGGCACGTGTGCTCGCCAGACAGAGAAAGACAGAGAGACAGAAAGTGAGAAATCATCCCCCAAGGCGGATGGCCATGCCACAATCCCTTCTCCTCCATTCTCCTCTTAGGATCTTGGGCACGCACGCACACACGCCCAGCATGAGTTTAAGCCACCGGGTTCGGGATGTGAACCACGGTCGACTACATGGGAGTCCAGCGACATAGTCATTATGCTAACTGCTGATCCCATAAGCAAACATTTTGAGTTAAGAATATGAGTATGAGTGGCGGGGGAAAAAAAAAAAAGAAAAGAAACAGACCTTAACAAATGTTCAAGCATTAAGAATAAAATATATATGTCTTACAATTCCTATGTGAAATTTCCATAGTCATAATTATGTGTTAGACTTATTTGAGAGAGGAGGTTTGGAATATATAAAAATACAATGAATAGTTCTCACTTTTGTCTTCCAGGTGCTTGGAGTCTTGTGAGGTAAAAAGGGTATTGAAGAGCATATAATGCTATTGAATTTTGGGGTCAGTCTGATGACCCACAATAATTCATTTGCCTCTCTAAAAGATACTAATTCAGAGTATGTTAATTCTTTTTTAGTTTAACGAAATATTTTTTGACATTACTGAGGACAAATTGAACTGTTCTTTTAACAGTCATATATAGGGTGGTTGAGAAAGTCACGACATATTTTTTTCAACATAGAAAAGTACATCATGACTTTCCCAACAAACAAGTATTTATTGACCCTAACATTGCTCCTGCTGTTGTTGCCTCTATTTCCCTTATAAAATTCGGTTGCAAGAATTCAACATTAGTTTTATCATTTGATATCATAAATTACATTTTGGAGTCAGCAAAACAAGCATGATCAATTTTTATGTCTGGCATTTTCAAAGGCCTCTGTAGTTCTGTTAAAAAGTTAAACTGGTTATTTTTAAAAACTGATTTTTCTTTTTACTTTGCTCCATGCCTTCTTTTGAATTACTATTTATCAACACTGTGGTTTTCTTTTTGTAGCATTTTGCACCTAAAGAGAGAGTAACTTTTGCAAGAGACTTACACTACAGGTACTTCTGATATGTGTCCTGAGTGATAGGTCAGAATTTATGTTCTTTGGAGATGTAGAAAATCATTCATTCTGTTCCAAGAAAATTACTCACAGGGGGCTTCATAGAGGGATTTCCATTAAATCAAGTTTTGTCTCTCTAGTCTCCTAATGTTGATTTTTGAAAAATATTCATGTTTGTGCATCCATATTCATTAGGAGTCAAAGCAGTGAACCACCCTGGTTAATTTGCCCAGGCTGACAGCAATAGAGATTTCTGTGATATGGCTTGTGGTGGGCAATGAGGAATCCCCAACTCAACTGGGCGCTTTTCCCCACAGAGTGAATGATTCTTCAGAATAGTTAATAGGGCGTTAAAATCTGCACAGACAGAAATGCTAACGTCTCTGCCAAATGCCTACGATTATCAGCTCAGTCTTTGGTGGTTCTTTAGTGGTTAGAATCTGACATAAATCCTCCAAAGGATTGAAGTCAGCTTTAGTACCTTCTGAGGACAGTTGTTACATTGACCTTGGGCAGAGCCTTCCCTGACAACAACTCAGTAAAAAGATGGGTGCTAAGACCATATTTTTATAAAGAAGAGAATGAAGAAGCTGTAATTTACTCTCATGCACCATAAGCAGGATTCAGGCTCTTGCACATGAGCCACCTTCCCATGAGAGTTTAAGAAAGGGGGACAGACTTCATGCCAAGATCAGAGAGAGGGAATTTTACCTCTGTTATTGCTCACTTAACTGCAGGGGCTTAGACTGCCTTATACCTTGGTGTTCCCTCCAACACAATTTTATTGCCACAATCTATGATGTTTTAGAACAATGATAAATGATGAGATCATGTCTCTAAACCTTCTGAGATAATCTGGAAGTAGAAATACATGACTAAAATTAATAGATGTTTCCCAATGGGGAGTAACTGTTAAAGTGCAAACCCCCTGCATAAAATGTGAAAAAAAGCAGTATCATTTATAAAATTGCTAAAGAGCCATTTTCCTCTCTCAAATACAAGTTAAAAACTGTCAAGGGCAGGGGCTATCAGGTGACCTGTGGTTAAGGGCTGGACTTTCACATGGCCAACCACAGTTAGAGTCCTGGACCTGGCAGCTTAAAAATCACCCCAGGTGTGTGCATGTGTGCATACCCAGAATCCCAGGAGGAGAGTGAAAGAGAAGGGATTGTGGAGTGGCCATCTTCCTAATGGGATAATTTCTCATTTTACCTCTCACTGTCTCTTTTTCTGTATCTGATGAGTATATATACCCTACAGCAAAACGCTTAAGAAAACTTTCAAGGATAAATATTATAATAAAATTGAAATAATCGTATTTTAGAAATGTTGACTTAAATGCTATTAAAATTAGTTTTTATCTTTTTAAAAACTATTTTAGTGTGGCTACTAGAAAAGTTAAAATTTTGTGTGGTGCACATTATTATTTATTTATTTATTTATTGGAGTTTTTTTTTTGCTATAGGGCACATGCACTTGCCAGAAAGACAGAAAGACAGAGAAACAGAAAGCAAGAAGTAATCCCCTCCCCCATTGGGGATGGCCACACCTCAATCCCTTCTCCTCCATTCTCCCCTCGGGATCTTTGGTACGCACACACATGCGCCTGGTGTGAGTTTAAGCTACCGAGTCTGGTACTCAAACCATGGTCGACTACATGGAAGTCCAGCAACAACTGCTGGTCTCATTTTTTTTTTTTTTTTTTGGAGAGCACATTATATCTCTAATAGACAATCCTGCTATAGAAACTGAACACGTAGAATTCACAAGGCCAAATCTGGCCTGCAACATATTTTTATAAATAAAGTTTTATTGGAACACAGTCACATTTGTTTGTTTATGTATTGTCTGTTTTTGTTTTTTCTTATTATGTCATTAATCTTTTTAATTATAGCTATTCTGGTGGAATAATTCACTATGTTTTGACTATCTGCTCATACTTTCCCTATTCTACTGCATATTGAAATAATCATTTGTGCTCATTTTTCATTTCTTCCCTCCACTAGACTTGGGCAAGAGCCACGTCTTCTTGAATTTTTACAAAGTGTCAGTCAGACACATGGTATGTATACACCCTACTATGTATATTCAGTGATGATTTAAAGTTGCAATTTCAGAATCATGGATCTCAGTCACAGCGGACAGAGGAGTGTGATAAAACAACTTTGAGAATTTGGAAGATGCCAGCTGGCTAAATCATATTTTGGGGGCACAGTCAGAAATGGATGTTCTATTCTTTTTTAAAAATTTTAATTTAGTTTTAATTTCTTTTATACATTCTACCACTATACACCACTCAGCTTGTAAAGTCAAGTCAAGTCTCCCAACATGAATACACTTCACATCAGTTCAGTTGAGGATACTGCACATATTATCATCAATGGACAATAATCCATTTCTGTGTCCCATATATGTCTTGCCTTTCTATTTTTCTCCTTAATATCTTTCCTCACATTTTCCCCCTTCTCCAATCCTCCTCCCATACTGTTTCCAGTATCCACATGCTCTATTCTTAGAAATTATCCAAGATACAATTTTCTTTCAAAACCAATGATTAGTGGAAAAACTAAGAAAGAAAACATGAGCCATTGTTGAAACTAGACCCTTTCTATTCTACCACATAAACTCTTTGCTACCATACAAAGTATCCTCACGTTCACAGTTAGTTGCCTCTTGTTTAACTGAGAAAATAAAACAAGAGAGCGATTTCACCTATCCATCAGTAAATCTATCAGCCCTCATATATCTATACTGCTGTGTTTCATCTTTGCTCCTGCTCCAGTGGACTAACTGTTCCTTTCCTGTTTTAGGACAGAACTTCTTCCTATTAACTGAATCCTGTGTTCTCTTACCTACTCAAGAATTTTGTTTCCAATTTTTTTTTCTATTATCCTCAGTATCAGTTGCTTTCTCTCTCCTGGATTATTACTATCCCTAATCACTACATTTTTTTTTTAGAGTTTTTTTTTACAGGGCGTGTGTGCTCACCAGAGATACAGAGAGACAGAAAGCGAGAAATCACTCCCTAGGGAGTATGGCCACACCACAATCCCTTCTCCTTCATTCTCCTCTCGGGATTTTGGGCATGCACGCACACGTGCCCTGCATGAGTTTAAGCCACTGGGTCTAGGACTTGAACTGCGGTTGACTACATGGGAGTTCAGCAACATTAGCCATTACGCTAACTGCTGGTCCCATAATTTTAAACATCTTAACAAATAAAACAAAACAAAGACCTCCCCAAAGAACACATATATCCTAACTTCTGAAACCACTTCTCTCTTTTTCCTTGAAGAAACAGCCCCCAAAGAGCTATTGAAGTTGCCATGTTCACATCATCTCTTCAGTCTATTCTCCTCAGCCCTTCAACTCCACTACTGTATGGAAACTACTCTTGCAGAGGTCCCCATCCACCATCATCTTGCCAACCCAATGATCATGTCTTAGTCTTCATCTGATTCGACTTCCCATTATCATTTGACACAGCTGAGCATTCCCTCTTCTAAGTTGTGGCTTTCTTCCCTTGGATTCTAGGATACCATCCTGCTTGTTTTTCTCCCATCTCTTTGGTCATTCTTTACACAATTTCTTTTCCAGACTTCTAAATATTGGAGTATCTTGGCACCGTCTTCTTTGTTTCTATTCACTCCCTACGTGGTTTTACCAATTCTGTCACCTTAATGCCATGTATATGCTGATACATCTCAAATTTAAATCTCCACCTGCAACTTTTCAAGTATATGGGTATGTCTGATGAATAAACATAAATTGTTTATAACTCAGAATTTAATTTCTCCCACTTCTACCTCTAAAATTGTTTTTCCTATCTTTATCATCTTGGTAAATGACATCAACATTCACTAAGTTGCTTAACCTCAAAATTTATATCTTATTCTTGATTTTTCTCTTTTCCATAATCCTGCAGTTTAAACTTCAGTCATTAGTAAGTCTCTACTTTAAAATACAGATACTCCTCACCTTACAAGAGGGTTATAGCCCCATAAATCTATCGCGAGTTAAAAATATTTTAACTTAAAAATGTATTTAATACTATATCAAGATCTCAGTGACTTTACTGCCATTGCTGTCAAATAAGTTCAGGTAATCACCATCTTTTATGTGAACTCAGCAATAACCTGACCTTCCTACTTAAACTCTTACCCTTGTCACACGAGACTTCAGCAGTCTCACTTCACACTGCAAGTGGGAGTGATATTTTAAAACATATATCAAACTATGTTACTCCTTAAACAAAACTTCCCAATGGCTTCTTAGCCAATTCAGATGGAAAGGGCAAATCCTTGGGCCGGCAGGTAGCATGGTGGTTAAGGGCGATGGAGTCTCACATGGCTGACTATGTTGAGTCCTGGATCTACTGGCTTGCTTTCTTACTGTCTCTCTCACTCTGTCCCTCTCTGGCCAAATTAAAATAAATAAATAAAATTAAACAAAATAATTCTCTAAGAACAACAACAACAACAAAAAAAAAAAAAAAAAAAAAAAAAAAAGACCACCTCTCTTCACCCTGGCTTCTAGGCTTTACTGGAGCCAGTACTCGGTGGTCTCTTTGCTCACCTCTCCCACGGCCTTCTCTGTGCACTTCACTCTATCCATACTGAACTGCTGATCTCTAATTCGATAAAGACCTGCCCCCCTCCGCCTTCAGGGTCTTTGCACAGGCTGTTCTGTCTACCTGAAATGTGCTTACCTAGATTTTCTCATTTGTTGTTCCCTTACTTAACCTGCATGAGATAGAGCCCCTCCTCTACAGACTTTCTAGTTTACACTACCTAACATTTTTTTGCTATAGGGCACATGTGCTTGCCAGAGAGACAGAGACAGAAATCATGCCCTAGGGGGATGGCCATGCCTCAATCCCTTCTCCTCCATTCTCCTCTTGGGATCTTGGGCAGGCACGCCCATGTGCCCACCGTGAGTTTCAAGCTGTCAGGTCTGGGATTTGAACTGTGATAAATTATGTGGGAGTCCAGCGACGTAGCCATTAAACCATCTGCTGGTCTCTCTTTGGTGTATTTTTTCAAGTCACTGGGTTCAGGAGTCAGGTCATGCAGTTGGCCATACAGGATTCAGCTACCTTGCTACCATCTGGTCCTATAAATATTGTGTTAAAACACAAACAGTACAAAAATTAAGTTAACCTTATAATTAAAAGCTTTATCATGAAAACAAAGAAAATACTTAATCTTCTTTATAATTGAATTACTACATTTTGTTCTTATCCGTGCTCTTGAGGTTATTAGTGTCTCTTATAGCTGGAGGAAATTCTACATTATAGTGTGTACTGCAAATCTTTGGCCAACTCAGAGTTCGCATTATGGTAAGTGGCTGTATTGGGTATATTCACATGATGGAAATCAGCAAATTCTACATGTCATTTGCTGATTTTGGCTTTCTTTTGGGGAGTTATTGAAAGAAAGAGAAATCATTAAATACTATCAGCAGCACATTATTGGGCAAATGGGAAAAAGGAGAAATGTATGTGAAAAGATTAAGAAGATTTAGAAACCAGAGAGGGATATGTATGTATGAATGTACACATTCACATATATACACATGTACATTTTTGGTCAGAGTAATCACATCAGCCAAGAAGGGAAAAACAAGACATTTAAAATGAATTCAGGGGCTGTGGGTGAAACCATTTGTAGTTTAGAAAGGTGAGAAGAGATGAGAATGATTTCTGTAGGCCAAACTGGTTTCTGAGTAAATGAATGCATGTGTACCCACACCTGTCCTAGTGGTGCCATAATCCCTGAGTCATCCCAGAAGTGGCCTGGCTGCCTTTTCTCCTCCCCACTCTCTGAGAGCAGCCAAATGAATGCTTGAATTAACTCCTGTAGGTCATTATGGCTTTCACTAATGAGCACTCAGGCTCAGAGCTTTACAGTCCCCTGTAGGCTACTTCCTTTTAAGCTCAACAGTATGTATCTGCCCACCTGCCAATTCATGTAAAAGCTTTAGATGCTATGCATTATTATTCTCCCAGACGTAAAGGAAGGAAGGCTCGGGCAACTCTATGTTAAATTCAAATGCTTCCACCCCACCAGCCTCAGTTGTTAGGCATTTGAGTTTGAGGAATATGAGCATGGAAGAGAAGCTCCTGCCTTTCTTTTCCAGGCTTTGGTTCATTACATCATGTAGATCCCCACAATCAGTCCAAAAATCTCCAGTGCTGCCTCCCACAGAGAGAAGCAGATATAATTCATTGGATTGTAAATTCCAAAAAATCCAGACTAGGATGGATAATTAAAAGAGAAAATACAGGGCCAGCCAGAAGCATAATGGTTAAGACAGCTGGACCCCACAAAGGCAACAGTACAGTTTGAATCTCTGGCCTGGCGACTTGAAGAATATGCTTCATGAATATGCATGTATGCCAACATTCCCAAAAGGAGGAAGAAATGAAGAAGGTATTGCAACATAACCATTCCCCATCAGGGATGCTTTCTCACTTTCCTCTCTCTCTCTCTCTCTCTGTCTGTCTGTCTCTGGCAAATACAGGAGTCCTTTGGCAAATTAAAAAAATAAAAACACCTCATCAAAAAATGTACAGATGATAAATATGCATATGAAAAGATGTTGTACATCACATGTCATCAGGAAAATGCAAATTATAATAATGAGATGCCACTACACATCTGTTAGAATGGCTGACATACAGAACACTGACAACAGAGAGTGGTGAGGATGTGGAGCAACAGGAAATCTTATTTGTTGCTGGGGGGAATGCAGACTGTTTGGTGGCTTCTTAAAAAACTACACATACTCTTATAATGTGGCCCATCAATTGTACTTCTTGTAATTAACCAGAGGAGTTAAAAACTTATGTCCATGCAAAAACCTGCACACAGAACAGTGTAGCAGCTTTACTCTTATTTGCCCAAACCTGGAAGCAAGCAAGATGTCCTTCAGTAGGTGAGTGAGTTGTGATACATCTGGAAAATGAAATGTTAGTCATGCTAATTATAAATAAGCTATCAAGCTATGATAAGACATGGAGGAAATTTAAATACATATTTCTAAATGAAACAAAACAAAACAGTCTTGGGTCAGCAGGTGGCATGGAGATTAATGGACCCAAAGAGCCCACTGCATTGTCGAGTTGGGACATGCAACTTGAAAATCACATGGCACGTGTGCATGTGTGCTGAAAATCCTGAGAGAATGGAGAAGGGATTGCAGTGTGTTCATCCCCTCAGGAGAGGGTGATTTTCTTACTCCCCCTCTGTCTCTTTCTTTCTTTTCCTCTCTATCTCTGGTATGCACATGCACACACACCCTGTAGCAAACTAAAAAAAATAAGATAAAGAAAAAACCAATCTGAAGAGGCTACATACTGCATGATTCTAACTATATCCCCTTCTGGAAAAAAAACAAAACTATGGAGATAGTTAAAAGATCAGGGGCTGAGAAGGGAAAGATGAAGAGGTGGGATAGAGAGGATGTTAAGGACAATGAAACGACTCTGTGAGATACTACTATGGTGGATATGTATCATTATAAATCATCTAAACTCATAGAATGTACAAAACCAAGAGTGAACCCTAATGCACACTACAGAGTCTGGGTAATAATGATGCGTTAATGTAAGTTCATCAATTGTAACACATGTACCGCAGTAGTGAGTTATGTTAATAATGATGAGACTGTGTATGGAATAGCAGAGTGTATGGGAAATCTCTGTACCTTCTGTTCAATTTTGCTGTGATAGTCATCATAGAATGTACAAAACCAAGAGTGAACCCTAATGCACACTACAGAGTCTGGGTAATAATGATGCGTTAATGTAAGTTCATCAATTGTAACACATGTACCGCAGTAGTGAGTTATGTTAATAATGATGAGACTGTGTATGGAATAGCAGAGTGTATGGGAAATCTCTGTACCTTCTGTTCAATTTTGCTGTGATAGTCAAAATGCTTATTTGATTCTAAATATATCCCCTTCTGGAAAAAACAAAACTATGGAGAGAGTTTAAAGATCAAGGGCTGAGAAGGATTGGGGCAGGCAGTATTAAAAAAGCAGAGAACAGAGCATTTTTACAATAGTGACAATATTCTGTATATTCTAGAGGTAGATACATGCCATTATACATTTGTCCAAACTCATGCAATGAACCCTCACACCCAGAGCAACCTCTACTAGACTTTGGAGAATACTGTGTCAATGTGGGTTCATCAATGGTAAAAATATACCACAGACATAAGGGGCATTAATAATGGAGAAGACTGTGTGTGTGTGTCTGTGTGTGTGTCTCTGTACCTTCTGTTCAATTTTGCTGTGATACTAAAAATGCTTATATATATATATATATATATATATGTATACATATATATATGAAAATGGCTTGCTTTAGATACAGATTGCTGTGCCTGAAATATCATCACCAGGACCAGTTTTTATTCTCTCCATGTTTCTTCATTTTTCTATTTTTCATGCTCACTTTATTTTAAGATAATTGTTGTCCTCAGAAAGATAAGATGACTATAGCAGTTTCAGATCTTATATTTTCTGGGCTTCAAATCCTATAGCAAAATGAGAGAAATTTATCTTCTAGAGGTCTTGAAGAGAAGGAGACAGGGAGGAGGGAAGTAATAATAATTTGAATGAACTGTTTAACTGGTAATTTATATGCAAGTAATTTACCCATAGTAACTCATTTAACCTCTACATCTTCCATGTAAGAACTGTATTTCAATTACTCCTATTTTAGTAATAATAGAACTGAGATTGAGAAAAATTAAATAATATTTCAAGGCCACACATCTAATGAGTGGCAGAATGGGGATTTCAAGCTCCCCAGTATATGGAGACATGATTTCCACATGATCTATTGCACCGCACATCTCCCTAGAGGCCTTTTGTAGATCTCATGGACTCTGATTGAACCTTGTGTATCAGCTCAAACCAATCAATGGTGGTGCTCAGACCTGAGTCTAAGATGGTATAAAAATTAGGTGGTCTAAAAATAAGGGATAGGGAATCTCTACAGGGTTATTACTTAAGTAGAACAAGAGTTGCAATGCTCACTACAGAAGAAACGCAAACCACTGGGCTTGTCAATTTTCACTTGGGCAGAACTCTCCTGAAGAGACAGAGCAGATTCTCTGGAGGCCTGGAGCTCTGGAGAAGAGTGCAGTACCTACTTCCTGAAGTGTGATAGACCTGAAGAATAGTCTGGCCCTAAGCAGCTTTTGTGCTCCCAGTCCCTACACAGCTAGTTGAGATCTTACTGTAAGAAGCCCTTGTGGCTGACTTTTGAGAGATGTGCGGCAATAAACCAGAGGTAGGATCAAGATCACCCCTCTGAGAAATGAAGGAGTCCCTTGTTCATCAACTGAAGCTCCCAGGGCACAGGAACGACCCCTCGGGCTGTCTAGACCTTTCCACCTTGTCAGCTTAATAAATTTGAGCACTAAAGCCTGCTGGCAATTACCCATGCTCAGAGTGAGACAGTGATGTAATCCTGATTAAAATAGTTAATAAGGAATTAATGAGAGGTTATCTCCTTGTCTTCAATCATTTCCTGGTGAGAAGAAGATTCTCGAGCAGAACTCATTAGAGCTGTTCTTTTGCAGTTACCGAAATTACCCTGTTTTGAAATCACTCAGAGTTTTCTTCAAGAAGCAAACTCATTTCAAGTCATTATTTTCTAATGTATAAGACTCTATAGTATGAAAAAGTTCAATGCTTTTTCCATTCAACTGAGTAGCGCAAATATTCACTATATACTTTCTATGTTGTGGTATGTGGAATATTTAAGATACAAAATAAAAGAGCATCATCAGTAGAATTCAGTTATTAAGAGCAAATACACTAGGGTCCCATTGGAAGCTACAAATATCAGCACCAACATTTATGTGTCTGTGTGTGTGTGTGTGTGTGATCTTGAGCATTAAACTTTCTAATTTTTAGTTTTTTAATACACAACATGGGTACAAAAATAATACTTGCCTTACAGGTTTAATATAAAGAATATAATAAGTAATCTGTAAAAAGTATTTAGGAAAGTATTTGGTGCAGAGTCGGTTCTGTAGTCTAGTGGTTAAGGAATTCAGAACCCACAGGATCGTGGTTTGAATGTCAGTCCAGCAGCTTGAAATACTCACCGGTATGCACGTGTGCATATGACCCATGTCCCAACAAGATGGTGAAATAAAAGAGAAGGGATTGCGACATAACTATGCCCCACCCTTCTCCTTCTCTGTCTCTCTCTGGTGTGTAAAAGTGCCGTTGGGCAATTAAAAAAAAAGTATATGTTTATGTAGTAAGGGTCCAATGGGCATTTGATCAAGGACCTCAGATTAGCATTAAATGGAGTCCAAGAAATATTTTTGGAACTTTGACAAACTACATGACAATCATCCATGTATTAGAAAACTAAATATTTTTTCCCCAGACAACCTAATGGCTATGAAGGAAGCCAGTTGGGTCAATGCATCTAGGAAGACAGAAATTACATCCAGGTATATATTGAAATTTGTCATATGACCGAAATTCATTTTAATTTAGGAAAGTTACCGATTATCATGCTGAAATAATTGCTACCAATATGGAAGAAAAAATGAGATCCTTTCCTCACTCTAAATACAAATGTAGATTCCAGATGGATGGAAGAGCTAAATAAAAACAAAATTAATAATCTTGGAACAAGCAGTAGTAGAATTTTTTATAGTCTTGGGATCTTGGGACAAGCTAGGCAACTCAGAAATAATCATAAAATAGAGATACTTGACTATATTCCTTTTAAAAAATAGCATGATAAAGATTCCATTAATAAAGTGAAAATGTAAACTATATGGGATTCTATTATTACAGCAAAATGACAAGAAAAAAGATTACTGGTCTTACTGTTCATAGAACTCTTTCAATTTATAAGATTTTAAAAAAATTAAAATAAAA
>NW_006159565.1:9281533-9295512 GCF_000334495.1 Tupaia belangeri chinensis
TAAAAATATATATATAAAAATAAAATTCCAATAAGTATGAACAGACAATTCAGAAAATAAGAAAGTCAATAAAGTTATTCAAAGATTCTTAATGATATGTAAATAAGAACAGACAATTCAGAAAATAAGAAAGTCAATAAAGTTATTCAAAGATTCTTAATGATATGCAAAAAATGCAAATTACAAATGTATTACCATTTTTTCCAGTCATCATATTTGCAATCCAATGTGGTAAGACTGTCTTTTTTTAGGTTGGGAAATAAGATGGGGGACACTGCCATCCATTTCTAGTGAAAAAGTAAGTTGCTAACACATTTGGGAAATTTTGCTAGAAATACTATTTTAGATTTAAAAGGTTGATACCTTTGTCTAAGCAATCCCACTTTGAGAATCTTGCTTATAGATATAAAAGCACAAAAAAGTAATGATATCTGTAGGAATGTTTATTGAAGCTTTGCAGAGGAATATAATAAAAAGTAAGCTGGAACATGCATCAAAAGTAAAAGTTGAATGCATTACAGAGCATATATGTTATCAAACACTATGCAACTTTTAATGAAAATGAATTAGGAATGCTTACTTATTTTTTTCATCTCCTAAATAAGTTTTGCTGAATCTTTCTTGCTTTTGTGCTGGCTTTATTCAGTCTCAAAAAGGAGGCTTTACTGTAGCTTTGTTTACATTTTTCTCCACATCAGTCGTAACAGAACTGTACCCTGGATGAAAATTCGCCTGTTAGGTTCATATTCTGTGTGGCTTGAAATCACTACCTGAGATGTAGCTGAAGAAGTAAGTGGGATGGGATATTGAAAGCACATGGAGAAGAACACAAGAAGTATGTAAATCATTCATTTAGCCTCTGTGCTTCATAATGAATTATAAGGAATGGCTCCACCTGCTGGTGGGGTGAGGGAGTAGAGAGGGTATCTATAAGATCTCAGCTGTACCTAGCATTGTTCTGACACTATGACATCATAGTTAATGTGACTGTGCCTTGCTGCAACCTACCAGCTCAGGTCATGACTGCCTCCTACATCATCAATGTACAATGATTTTTTTTCAATAGTGTCATATGGTGCACTTTGATGACTGAAAAATAATCTTTATAATTAGTCCTTATAATATCTGAACAGATTCATTCATACTGTCATTTTCACAATTATTAAGCATTAGATGTATGTCATACACTATGCTGGGCTCTGGAATAGTGAATCAGACAAGTCTATACTCTTAGGAAGTAAGTTTATATTCTTTCATCAGGGGCAGGAGTGCAAAACAGAAAAAATAAGGGACCAGCAGTTAGCGTAATGGCTATGTCGCTGAACTCCTATGTAGTCGACCGCGGTTCAAGTCCCGCACCCAGCAGCTTAAACTCACACCGGACGTGTGTGCATGTGTGCCCAAGATCCTGAGAGGAGAATGGAGGAGAAAGGATTGCGGTGTGGCCATCCCCCCTGGGGGGGGTGATTTCTCGCTTTCTATTTCTGTCTTTCTGGTGAGTGCACACACCCAGGCAGGATCCTGATGGTATACTTGTTCCCATATATAAGGAGTGATGAGTGCAAAGTGAGGGGCAGCACAGAAAGAGATTCACTCATGGAGGACCCAGATCACTCCAGTCCCTTGGTATTGGTAAGGATTCCAGATTTTACTTTGGTTTAAACCATTGAAGTCTTTGGGCAGGAGGCCGATGCCATCTCTCTAAATGCATTAAGAAGTATACTCCTAGCTGCTGTGAATAATAGAGACATGGGAAGCAGGAGTCCAATTAAGAGGTTCTTTTGGAGATTCCGGGGAAGATTTTGACAGCTTAGACTAGAATGGACGCTTCAGGGCCAGCAATCAGTGGTCCAGTTTGGGACATTCAGAAGATAGAGATGAACTAACTTGTTGATGATTCCAATGCAAAGCAAGGTAGAAGAGTTGAAGGTGACCCCCTGGTTTTAGCTGAGCCTCTTGCAAGATTCCTGGCACAGACTTTTCTACTCTCCCAATCTACATTCAGAGGCTTCATTAATCAGAAGGGGTTGGAAATTTTACACACTAGACTTCAGGTAAGCTCTGGAGCAGGCTTGCTGGGCAGTGTCTTGCTCCTCCAGCTCTCTAGGTAAATCAGGAAACTCACTTTTTTAACGTCTCTTTAGAGTTGAAAGAGTTGACCCCATTCAAATAAGCCATTCAGTATTCAGAAGAACCACATGTTTTACTCCGAATCTTACCTTGACTTTGTAGATACAACTCAGGGCCACATGCTAATGCCGTTTCTTCAATGTGGCAGGACTGCGATGTGAACCCAAACCTTCCAATCTCTGAGTTTTACCATGCAATGCCCTATGTGACATTCCCCCCCACACCCCCATTCCTACCCAATCTCATCCACACTTCCCAAGACCTTGCCTTTCATGTGGAGCAGCTATGTATAGCCCCATGGTGTGAACAAGGAAAATGAAGCTCTAAAGGATTTAGAGGTGCTCAGAGATCACTCTGCTCTGACAGTGGTGAGGACCTGGGTCTTTGCTACTTAGCTCAGTGTTGACATGTCACAGTCCATGGACCTGCAAGACTGCTAGTAATAAAGAACTGACAGACAACACATTTTTCTCCAGACCTAGAATTTTGCTAGAACCCCGACTTCTTTTAAAAATAGGGTTTTCTGAGAAGCTAAATTCAGTGAAGCTCAGTCTGCAGGCTTACTTAATGCTGCTCAGAGGCACTTTGGGTGAAGACCTCCAACTCAGACCTCAAAACTCCCCCACTAACCAGGAAAGGGCAGTGCAGGAAGCAAAACTGTAGTGAAAGGAAATGAAAGTTCCCAAGTCTTTTCTGCATGAAAAATCTGAAGCTGTTGCTCCACCCTATCCACAGTCTGCTGATTAGAGAATGCCCATCATGGTGCAGCAAGATCCCATCTTTTATCAGAAATCACTGCTCCATGTCAGCTGAAAACTCAGAAGGCACAGAGGCACTGGGACCACAGCTGCCTTTCATTCTTGCCGCCTTCTTCGCTCGCCTCCAGCCTGCTGCGTGAGATGAAGCTGGCTGGCTCTGCTCTGAGGTGCTTCGCAGCCCTGTCTGCTTAATTTCCGGTGGACCCTCAGTGCCCAGGGAGAGCGCATGTTTTGCTTGTGATGTTGGTAATGAACTGCCGCTGGGAACAAATTAATGAGCGTGCCAGAAACTGCAGTGGAACTGCATTATGATTCATAAACACCCGATGAAGATGCCAGTTAAGCTCTGGTATAAATACACATAAACTCTGAAAAAGCAAACGCCTTTTTCTTCTAATGAGAAAAGAATTTAAAATAACATCTTCCGCTCTGAGTGGCATTGCCAAGGAAAATTCTTTAGCAGATAGTTCTTTGTTGTTGTTGTGGTTATTATTTTATTTTTATCTTTAATACAGTAGAGAAATGTAGTTTAATTTTACCTTTTGAAGAATTATTTTATTTAACTATTTATTTATTTATTTTAATTTGACTGGAGAGGAACAGAGAGACAGAGAGGGAAAGTGAAAAAGCAAGCGGCCAGGTTTGGGACTTGAACCATGGTCAGCCATGTGGGAGTCTAGCGCCCTTAACCACTACCCCACCTGCTGGCCCCTGATTTTACTTTTTATATTTATATACACATATACTCTACTTTGAAATACATGTAGTATATAGAACATGTATGGGTGGAAAGAATACCAAAATGGTAATTATATCCACTTCCTCAGTGGTACTATAGCATACTAGTCAAATGAGATCTTTCTCTCTCTCTCTTTTTATAATTGACTATCAGATATTTACATGGTCTATTACTAATATTATTCTTTAACATTCTGAGTTTGGAATTTGGATTCAGAAATTAAAATTCAGTGTAAAAAAAGAACCACATTGGTCCACAGACCTAGACCTTTAAAGCTCATGGCAGAACAAGGAAAAGGAACTTTCATTCGCTTCAAAGGTACAGAGGATGTGTTCGGAGTACCCACCAGCCTCTGTGGTGATGACCCCTGATCTGCATAAGGATGCGCACATTTATGGTAAGAGGTGTCCCTGGAATACAATGGATAATACAGAGGTCCTCAGAGCCCCAGCTTTCATTAGCACAACCAGGTCTGCTGCAAAAAAGATTAGGACATGGGGCAGGAATCTAAATAGAAAGGCTCCATGTTTTCTCCTCCCAATTCAGTTGTCTCCCTTCTTTATCTGCTTTACTTATTAGTGGTCCAAGTAAGGTTTCATTTCATTATAGTGTGTTATAAATTTAAAGCTAGAAAGGTATAAGTTAGTAATACGACATTGGTCTTCAAAAATTCATGGAAAATGCATATTATGAAAAACTACGCATGGATTTAAAGTCATATTTTAATTCTATTTTCCACAAACTTTTTTTGAAGTTTTCTGGTAGATGGAGCATGGATTTGGAACCAATAAGTCTTGGCTACAAATATGAACTCCAAAGTTTATTAGCTATCAGACTGGGGGCACATGTAATTTTTTGGAATTTTGGTTTCTAAGACAGAGTAATAATAATAACCGCTTGCTCAGTTGCCATGAGGATCAAAGAGAGTGAATCAAACTGCTTTGTACTTAATTGATTTTCGAAAAAGACTGTGATTATTTTAACAGATTCTTGCTGGTAACTAGTCATAGATTTAAGGGGTTTGTTTTCCTCTTCTGACAACTTGCAGAACACGAAGCCTCCTTCTTCCAATCGCTCTAATGTCAAGACTAACAGAAGGTAATTTTGCCTTGAGTCAGACAATCTATTTTAGCTAATCACAATCTCAAATGTTAAATAGAGTTTTAGAAAGGAGAACAAGATGTGTTTAAAAGTATTGCTTATTTGTTATAAGTGACCAATTTGAATTTAGACCAATTGTGGGAAATGGTTTACTAAGACTTAAAGCAATCATTGAATGGTTCTTTTTACCACCCCACTTCCAGTTATGTAGCCCTAAATTGTTCTTTTGTAGCTTCTTAACATCATAATCCATGAATTTCCATCCAAAACACTATGCAAAGGAAAAAAATCACAAGAACTAAATCTGGATGAGGTATCAAACCAACTTTTCAAGACTAAAGGCATGTCTGTGTTAGACTCTAATTTAGCGTCTTTGTCTCTAACTTCAGAAGTTGAATTTTTAGTAGGGGCCCTATCAGGATTAGGATCCTTTGCTCACATCCTGTCAGTCTTGTTACAGGTTCATCTTGCCACATCTTTTATTTTACTCCACTCTTTATCAAGATATTGACTTCCTATTGACTTGACAATTTTTCTTTTTAACAGAGATTCAGGTCAGTAGTTAACAAATTGCTCCATGTAATAGTCAATACTGTGGAAAGAAATGACAAGATATACATCTGTTTTAAATGGTGGTTAGTCTTTAAAGGCATATGAAATGGGTTAAATATTGTAAATTAGAGGAAAAAAGATCAAGTTGAATGATACTGGTCAAGGGAAAAGGAGGGAAGATTTGATGTCTCACCTCTCCCCACCCATCCCCCAGCACTTTATTCATATCAACTTTGTCTTTGGATTTGGGTAATTATGTTACACTAATTGAATATCTAAGATTTATTTTATGTAGTTCAAAAAAATGAAATATTGTATAGCCTTTTCAAAATCAGCCACCCAAGTCAAAATGTTGATGGATAGATTCAGTTTGACATAGGCAAAAGTTCTTGAATGTGCCAATCACAAAGCTTCAGCGAATGTTAAGTTCTTGTATGACCCAGTATATCCAGAGATGGGTCACCCAGTTTGCTTATTCATAGCAGAAAAATTAGTAGGTCAAAATGGCTTCCATTCATCGTGAAAATTCATCCTTGAAGGGCAGTGAATCAAGGCTTATGAAAGACCTTTTATGAATCATTCTGCACAGAATTAGAAAAGTTTTAAGAATTCATTTACTTTCACAGCCACCAGATTTTTAGAAATGCTTGTTGACTATTCAAAACCATTTTGGTATATCTGGAGTGCTTTACAGCAGCCAGTGTAGGGCCTAAGCTCGAGATTCTCAAATTGCTTCTATAATGTCTAAAATGAAACAAAAGTGAGAGGCAATGGTACATTACTCAGCAAAGATCAGGTAGGTGGCTGTAGGAAGACCAGGTTGCACCTCAGTTTATATTGTATACTTCTGTTCAATTCCCCAAGGAGGACAATTTTTTTGTTTCACAAAGTTCTTTTGCTATGGCACTCATTTTCTAGGGACACGATTTAGTAGTGATCAATATCACTCACTGTTAGGGAACCACCAGGATCCTGAAATAAATTAAATATCTTAGTTTGGCTTTTCCCAGAAGCAAATTCTGAGATAAAGTGCAAGTGGTTTATTAGGAAGTCATTCCCAGGGAACACTGAGGCATGGAAGGAAGGAAACTGATAAAGCATGGGTTATTAAGTAAATTACCACTAGAGGCAACTGCAGCTCAATCTTATTGGTACGCTCTGGGAAATGATGTGGAATATGCTTTAGAGTATGAGAGGCCAGGAGGGATGGGGCAGAGACACATAAAAGGCAGTGACAGTGTCTGCTACAGTCAGTGATATTATGATGAAAGAACTGATTTCAAAAAAGTGCTTTAGAGATTAGAATGAATTTGGAAAAGACAAGAGGAAATCTGGAATGTAGAAAGATAAAGAGCCAAAAAGATATCACAGAGATAGCAGAACACTTGATATATTGATTCAATGGCAAGAAAAGGTACTTGGTTAATACTAACCATCAGGACCAGCAGTTACCATAATGGCTATGTTGCTGGATTCCCACGTAGTCAACCACTGTTCAAGTCCTGGATCTGGTGCCTTAAACTGACGTCGGGCATGTGTGCATTCATGCCCAAGATCCCGAGAGGAGAATGGAGGAGAAGGGATTGCGGTGTGGCCATCACCCCTGGCGGGGGCGGGGGATGATTTTTCGCTGTCTCTCTATCTCTCTCTGTCTTTCTGGTAAGTGCATGTGCCCTATAGCAAAAACCTCTCAAAAAAAAAAAAAAAAAAGAAAAAGAAAATACTAACCATTAATTTTTATATAGTGGCAGAATGGTTATTAAACATGAAGATTTTCCAGGCCCCAATACTTGGTTTCTTCTTGCTGGTCTCTATTTGACCATGTCCTTGATGACTACCACAAATGGACAAGCAAAGAACAAGAGGTGGAAGAATAGGAGGGAGGATTTTTTTTTTTTTTTGAAGAGATTTTTGCTATAGGGTGCGTGTGCTTGCCAGATAGACAGAGAGAGACATAGAGACAGAAAGCGAAAAATCACCCCCCAGGGGGGATGGTCACGCCGCAATCCCTTCTCCTCCATTCTCCTCTCGGGATCTTGGGCACGCACGCACACGTGCCCGGCATGAGTTTTAAGCCATCGGGTCCGGGATGCGAACCGCAGTTGACTACGTGGGAGTCCAGCGACATAGCCATTACACTAACTGCTGGTTCCTGAGGAAGGATCTTAAGAAGGAGGAGTATGGCCGGGTATGTGCATGCATGCCAAAAACCCTGAGAGGAGACTGGAGGAGAAGGGATTGCTGCATGGCCATCCCCTCTGGGAGGGTGATTTCTCATTTTTTCTCTGGTGAACACATGTACCCTATGACAAGAAAGCTCTTAGGGAAAAAAGAAAAAGACGGAGGAGGAGAGCGAAAGACATTGTAGATTGTAGATTGTAGATCAGATTAGACACTCTTGAGACTGGGACTATGAACCAATCCCAAAGTGTGACAATGTTTTTCCTAGTTAATGGCAGAGTCAAATGAAAGGACAATGTAGTGAAATAATTACAAAACTAAATCTATTCTGACTTAGATTTTTCCAACACATTATATTAAACTTTTCTCTCCTTCATGCCACAACATTGATAATAGATGTGTACTTTTTTAAAAAAACACTCTCTCTAAAGCAGATAGTAGTGCAGTAGTAACATGACACTCCACGAGGCTGAGCCTGTGACACCGGAGGATCCCAGGTTTGTGACCAGAGCCTTCCTTGAATATGCCAAGTACATGTGTGCCTGTGATCTAGGGCTAGGTGAAGTGGGGGGCAGATTGCAGTATGGGGACACTGTTGGGGGTGCTGCCTCACCTTTCTCTTACTCATGGTAGAATGAAATAAATAGAGCAAAAAACTAAAAAAACTGTCTCAAACAAAAATGAAGAATTAGAAATCCCATGCTCTTCATTTTAAAAAGGTATATACATTTCACTGATATGAGAAACCCAGAGTCCTAGAACTATTAGCCTCATCAACTGAAGCGTTCCTTACATCATCCTAAAGAGTCAACCCATATCAAGTCAGCCATTCTCTGGCAAGGCTGCATTTAGAAGAGAGACAGAGTACTAGAGTGGATCAGGGCATGGCCTGGACCCAGGGGGACTCAGTCTCACTTCCAGCATGGCTACTTGCTGTTGATGAGAGCTTTTATGGGTTATTTAAAACTTTTTTGTCTAGGGACTAGCAGATGGTGAAATGGTGACATCGCTGTACTCTCATGTAGTCAACTGTGGTTTGAGTCCTGGATCCAGCCACTTAAATCTCATGCCAATGTGTGTGCATGTGTACCCAAAATCCCTAGAGGAGAATGGGGAGAAGGGATTGTAGTGTGGCCATTCCCCCTGGGGTGTGATTTCTCTCTGTTTCTTTCTCTCTGTCTCTGGCAAGTGCACACACCCTATAGGAAAATAAAATCTCTCTAAGAAAACAAACAAAATCAAAAAACTTTTGTGTCTCAATATAGTCATCAGTGAAATAGGAAAATAATAGCATCTACATTATAAAGTTGATATTAAAATAACCCAAATAAAACACTTACAGTCCCAAGGATAAAATAGATCTACCACATACTATACATGTAGCAATTGCTGCCTTTACTGCAGAACTTACTGTGTGTTAATAAAAATACACTAATTACACAACTAGGTAATTCCCAATTTGATTTTTTTTTCTGAAAGCATGTTTTATGATTGAATTATTTGGTCTCTATATGTATTGCAAAAGGTAAAGATGCACTTTTTAAATAAAATATTATAATAACTAATCATGATTTTAGGCACCGAGAGCAGGAGTATTTTTAAATTTTCACATTATTTAAATGAATTTAGAAATGCTCTTCAGATGGACTCTACCATAGGGAATTTACACTTGTATGAAAGTATTCGTAAAGCTTTTACTGTTTAGCACTATTTGACAACTTGTTTTTGCTTTCATGTTTTTCAAGCATTTCTTATTGTAATTGGTATAGAAAACAATGTCATTTTCTTTTTAATTAAAATACTCTGGGGTTGGGAACCAGCAGTTAGCATAATGGCTATGTCGCTGGACTCCCACGTAGTTGACTGCGGTTCGCGTCTGGGACCCATTGGCTTAAAACTCACGTCGGGCGCATGTGCGTGCGTGCCCAAGATCCCAAGAGGAGAATGGAGGAGAAGGGATTGTTTCCCCCTGGGGGGTGTTTTCTCGCTTTCTGTCTCTATGTCTCTCTCTGTCTGTCTGGCGAGCGCATGCGCCCTGTAGCGAAAACCTCTCAAAAAAAAAAAATACTCTGGGGCCAACAGATGGGCAGTTCAAGTCCTGGAACCAGACGGCTTGAAACTAGTGCTAGGCTCATGTGCATGCATGCCCAAGATCCAGAGAGGAGAGTGGAGACGATATTGCAGTGTGGTCATCCTGCTTCTGGTGGGGCAGGGGTGGGGGATAATTTCTCATTTTCTGTCTCTCTCTCTCTTTCTGGCAAGTGCATGTGCCTTATAGCAAAAATTTCTCTTAAAAAAAAAAAAAAAGAAAAGAAAAAGAAAGAAAGTCATGCTGGGTGCATGTGCGTGCATGCCTAAAATCCAGAGAGGAGAATAAAGGAAAAGGGATTACTACATAGCCATCCTTCACACCTCCACCCCCTCCAAAATGTGAGTAATTTCTCAGTTTCTCTGTTTCTGTCGCATTCCAGTGAATGAACATGCCCTATGGCAAAAACCTTTAAAAAAAAAAAAGAAAGAAAAGATAAGATACTCTGAAAATTTGTAACTATTGGGTCGTCAGGAAAGTCATGACATTTTCGCATAGAGAAATAGGAAAATACGCATAACTTTCCTGATAATCTAAAAGTTTTAGTGTTTATATAATACTATATCACAGCAACTGCCTTATAAAATAATTTTCAAGTGATAGACGTTAATTTTATGTTTTGTGTTTGTTTGTTTATTTGGCTTATTCCTAGAGTTCAATAGCACTTTACAGGACAGGAGTATGTGAGTGGGAATTTTGGAGCTGATAATAGTTATGAGTATAAGCTTTGGACTGGACAGTCTCCACAAACAAGATGACCACTGAGCAGATGTGCTAGTTCTGTGTAGCAGTTAGAGTTCTTTCCAAATGTGAAAGCACCCCGGTGGTCAAAGGAAAACAAGTTTTGTCTGAACTCAGCACCTAAAGCGATAAATGCTGACTCTTGCCCATTACCTTAAAGGAGTCTTGGCCAAGATATAGGGAGAGTGATGAGAAGGGGGAAGCAAGACAGCTTTAAGATACATGAGCTTCTTTATCTCCTAATGGACAGGCTAAAATTTGATTTAAATTCCAAGCAAAATTGCATTAGCTGAGTTCAGCAGAACTCCTGAGAGACAGTTATCGGCCCTACCTAATAACTTCTCAAGTGGTCACTTGGCCAGGCTTTCACAAGTCTGCTGATTTGCAGACTTGCTGGAGGTGGCAGCTAGAGTATCTGGAGAGAGCTGCAGAATGTCTGTAGCTTGTCTCTTGTGATGTGCCTAGGCTCAATGAAGCCACTAACAGCTGCTTGTGGATGTCTACTACAAATTGGTTGGGAAAATGCAGCTCACAATTACGATTTTCAAAATGAAGTTTTCCAGTCTGACAAAATATATTTTAGTTTCAATTTCTGTTTTCGAATTTGGAAACTGATTTGGATAGACCCTGAATACCCCCTCTTCATTGCAGGTATTAGGTTGATAGCATCTGGGTAGATACTCTGAATGACTAATTCTAGGTCCAGATAGTTATATGTATTTAATTCCATGTGATTACCTCTGTTCAATGATAATGCTACATGCTTCATATTTTCAACTTATTAAGTTCCTACTATGTGCAAACACTCCCTTTTCTGGGTGCTGAAAAGAATGCTGATAAGATGCAAAGCACAACTTATACACATACATATGAACACACGTAACATGGATACTGAGTAAGTAAATTCATGCCAACAGTGAATTTGCATGTTTTGAGAAGTTGTGATTAAAATTAGGACTTGCAGAATGGATAGTACTTAATGTTGAATGGATTCTAAAATGAAACTGCTGAATTTATACTTTTTTTCCCTTTCAAACATTTTATTTTATTTATCTTAGCATTTTTTCTTTTTCTACTTCTTTTATACATTCAATCATGTTACTTGGCTTACAATGTGAATATTCCAACATGAGTACATTTCTTACCAGTCCAGTTCACCATACTAGAAATTTATCTTCAATCGATAATAATCCATTTCTTTATCTCATAAATGCCTTGCCTCTCTATTTTTCTCCTTAATGTCCTTCCTCAGACTCTATTCCTTTACCTGCCCTCTTCCCACACTGTATATGGTATTCACAACCATTTACTTAGTTTCTATATTCTTTAGTCATTGAGTTTCAGCCAGAGTGCAGACACTAGGTATATATTAAGTAGAGACATACAATGTCTCTCCATCACTTGGCTTGCTTCACTCGGCAGTAAATCTTCCATATTTATTCACTTTCTGTCAAAAATCAGGATCTTCTTGTTTTTGTTTTGTTTTGTTTTGTTTTTATGACTGAGTAGTATTCCATAGAGTATATGTGCCATACTTTTTCAATCCATTTATCTGTTTATGAGCATTTGGGTTGGCTCCATGTCTTAGCAATTGTGAATAATGCCACAATGAACCTGAATGTAGAAGCACTTTTCTGATTAAGAATTCTTCTGTCCTTTGAGTAGATACCAAGAAGTGGGATTGCTGGATCATATGGTAGTTCTATTTGTAGGTCTTTGAGGAATCTCCAAATTATTTTCCAGAGTAGCTGGACAAATTTGCTTTCCCACCAGCAGTGTAGGAGAATTCTCCTTTCACAATTCCGCCAGCACTTATCATTTTGTTTTTTTCATCTTAGTCATTCTGACTAGGGTTAGCTGGTATCTCATTGTGGTACTTTAAAAAGATTACCTGCAAAATACAATTTGTAAAATTCAACAGTTTCAACCAAAGAGTGAATATTCTGAAGCATCTCGAAGTCAGAAGATTAAAGACGAGTACAGTTTACTTTGAGTTTATAGATTTTCCATTGCCATATAGTCATCAAATATCTGTGAAACCCAGAGTTACACAACAAAACTGGGTGCAGGATTGAATTTGCAGATATTTTATTTCCAAATCTGCAGAATTCTCATCAAATGCTAAAGCTCTCCTTCAGTCGGTATTGCGAGTAATGACTGAGAAATGGTTTCATGAGAAGATCTCTTCCTTTCTCTCTTACTTTTATTTTTCCATTTAATTTATTTATTGAATATGAGAATGGTTATATATAAATGCATGTTGAATAAAACAAATATAATGTATTTTCCTGCATTGCTAGACAGTATATGTTAGGTTAAATCATCACAAAACTGGCATATGAAAAAATGCTCAACATCCCTCATTGTAAGGGAAATGTAGGTCAAAACAACAATGAGATAATACCTAACCCCATTAAGAATAAGATTAAAAAACAAGGGAATCAGCAGTTAGCGTAATGGCTATGTCACTGGACTCCCACGTAGTCAACCGCGGTTCGCATTCCGGACCCGGTGGCTTAAAACTCACGCTGGGCGCATGTGCATGCGTGCCCATGATCCCTAGAGGAGAATGGAGGAGAAGGGATTGCGACGTGACCATCCCCCCTTGGGGGTGATTTCTCGCTTTCTGTCTCTATGTCTCTCTCTGTCTGTCTGGCAAGCGCATACACCCTATAGCGAAAAAAAATCTCTCCAAAAAAAAAATAATTAAAAAACAAAAAATGACAAGTGCTAGTGAGGGTGTGGTGAAAGGAGAACTCTCTTACACTGCTGGTGGGAATGTATATTAGTCCAGCCACTGTGGAGAACAATTTGGAGATTCTTCAAAAATCTACAAATAGAACTACCATATGATCCAGCAAATCCCACTCCTTGTCCCAAAGGACAGAAGAATTCTTAATCGGAAAAGTGCCTGCACATCAATGTTTATTGCGGCACTATTCACAATTACTAAGACATGGAACCAACCCAGATACCCACAAACAGATGAATGGATTGAAAAACTGTGACAAATATACTCTACAGAATACTACTCAGCCATAAAAACAACAATACCCTGACTTTTGACAGAAAGTGGAAGAATATGAAAGTTTTACAAATGAGTGAAGCAAGCCAGGCAATGAAGGAGAGACATTGTATGTCTCCACTTAATATACACTGAATGTCCACACTTTATGACAGAAACTGATTGACTAAAGGATATAGAAACACAGTAAATGGATGTGTATATCATATATAGTGTGTGTAAAAGAGCAGAGTCTGAGGAAGACATTTAAAAGAAAATAGAGAGGTAAAGCATTAATGGTACAAAAAAATGTGGTATTATCTGTTGAACATAACTTTATAGTTTATCAACTGACTAGGGAGAAATGTTCACATGTTGGAATATTGACTTTGTAAGATAAATAATTTGATTGAATGTATAAAAGAAAATGAAATTAAAAAAATCATCACAGAACTTTGACCACATTTATTCAAGTTAGGTCTTTGCAGTCTACCACCACCACTACAATTTACTTAAGTATTGGAAATAGTCTAAAACAAAACAAGGCATTTTAGAACCTAGTAAGACCATACAGAAGATTACTGTAGGTGGTCACTTTTCTTTTTTTTTTTTTCCTCTGCTTTAAAAAATAATATAATTTCTAGGGACCAGCAGTTAGCATAATGGCTATGGCGCTGGAAGCAC
>NW_006159565.1:9295682-9309031 GCF_000334495.1 Tupaia belangeri chinensis
GGCAAGCCGCACGCCCCTAAAGCAAAAACCCCCCCAAAAAAAAAAAATAAAACAAACAAACAAACAAAATAATAATATAATTTCTTATTTACAGTAAATTATTGCACATTTTTATAGTACACAATGTGGTTTTTCAAAGCATGCATGTAGTATATAATGATCAAGTCAAAGACATTACCACATACATCGTTTTCAATAGAGAACTTTACATTCTTGTGTCTGTTAAGTGTGTCTTCCCTTTGCCTTTCACGCTCCCCCTCTATCATCTACTCCCCTCCAGACAATGCTTTCTTTTTAATAGACTTTTTTTTTTTTTTTTCTATCTGGCTCCTGTGCTTACCAGAGAAAGATAGAGAGAGATAGTAAGAAGGAAAGTGAGAAATCACCGCCAGCAGGGATGGTCACACCATAATCTCTTTTCCTCTGTTCTCCTGGGATTTTGGGCATGGATGCACACACACTTGGCCTGGTTTTCAAGCCTCCAGGTCCAGTATTCAAACTGGGGTTGGCCATGTTAAATAGACTTTTAAAGTGTCATTATCACACCTAGAACAAACCATTAGCTTTTTATTTATGATCTGATTTCATCTCTGTCTCCCACATCAGACTGGGATACTTGAAAAGAAAGACCATATGCAATTAATCACCAAGTCTCCAGCACTTAGTAGGCAGTGTTCCATGTAGCGAGTGCTGAAAAGATATTTACTGAAGGAAATGGAAATAAAGGAGGACAGTTATTTAAAATACTGGCACCAAGGAACCTTGAAGTAAATCTAAGATTTAGATTGTAAAGTTAGTAAAAATGAAAAAATATATAAAAATTGTAAAGTACATAAATACTATAAAAATAATAAATACATAATAAAATAAAAAAACACCTTAAAAGAAAAATGAGTGAAGAACATTCATGGTGGTCTGTCTCCTCCCCACCCCGATTTCTGACATGCTAGTCACCTACAACACATAAGATGTCAACTCTGGAACTAATAGCTGCACAGAATGAAGAAAAAGATGTCATCTCAAGTGCCCATTCTTCTTCTTTTTTTTTTAACCTTTCATGTCTTGATTTTTTTGTGTTCTCATTTTGTGAACTAACTGCTAATGTTCTTCACTCATTTTTCTTTTAAGGTGTTTTTTTATTTTATTATGTGTTTATTATTTTTATAGTATTTATGTACTTTACAATTTTTATATATTTTTTCATTTTTATTAACTTTACAATTTTAAATAAAATCCCCATCATGATATATACAATATATGTATCTTTTTCAACAGAGAATTTTACATTTTTCCATTTGTTAAATATTTCCTCCCCTTGTACCCCACATCTACCCTCCAATGCCCACTCTTTACCATCCACTCTCCCCACTTACACTCTCTAGTGTCCACACACATCTTCTCCACCATCACATCTTCAGATCTCTCAACCTCTGCCATAGAGTGCACACTCCCAGTACATATTGAGTGGAGGTATACCATGTGTATTTTTCTATGTCTGGCTCATTTTGCTCAATATTAATCTTCTATATTCCTCTACTTTGAGTCAAATAATATAATCTAATTGTTTCATACAGCTGTGTAATATTCTATTGTATATATGTGCCACAGTTTTTCAACCCAGTCATCAGCTTTTGGATACTTAGATTGGTTCCATGTTTTAACGATTGTGAATAATACTGCAATAAACATGGATGTGCATGTATTTTTCTGAATGTTTGTCTTTCCTTTGAGTAAATACCAAGTAGTGAGATTACTGAGTCATATGGTAGTTCTATTTGTAGGTTTTTGAGGATCCTCCATATTGTTTTCCACAGAGGGTGTGCAAATTTACATTCCCACCAACAGTGTAAGAAGGTTCCCTTTTCACCACTGCCTTGTCAGCACTTGTTCTTTATTTTTGTGATCCTAGCCATTCTAACAGATTAAGTGGTATCTCATTGTGGTTTAATTTACATTCCTCTTATGACAAGAGATTTTAAACATTTTTAAATATGCCTTTTGGCCATGCGTAAGTCTTCTTTGGAGAGTGTCTATTCAATCATTTGCCCATTTTAAAAATTAGATTATTAATTTTTTTTATGGGTGAGCTATTTGAGTTTCCTATGTATTCTGGCTACCAATCCTTTGTCTGAGGAATAATTTGTAAATATTTTTTCCCATTCTAAAGATTTTCTTTTCATTCTAACTATTTTTTCTTTTGCTTTGAGGAAGATTTTTAGTTTGATGTAATCCCACTTGTCTATTTTGAGTATTATTACCTATGCTTTGAAGGTTTTATTTAAAATATTTTTGCCTATCTCAGTGTCTTCAAATTTTTCCCCTACATTTTCTACTAGTAGTTTGAAGCTTTATATTTAAACCTTTTATCCATTTTTTTGAGAGTTATTTTATTTTATTTTTTTGCTATAGGGCATGTGCACTCACAAGAAAAACAGATAGAGACAGAGGGACAGAAAGCGAGAAATCACTCCCCAGAGGAATGGCCATGCCACAATCCTTCCATAGAATTCAGAGTTGAAGCCATCTAGTCCCAGGTTTTTCTTTGTTTAGACTATTAATTACTGATTCAATATCATCACTTGTTATTAGCCTACAAAGGTTTTCAATTTCATCCGATTCAGCCTAGGTAACTTGCACAAGTCCAGAAATTAGTCCTTCTTATCCAGATTTTCTATTTGATGACATATAGTTGCTTATAATCTCTCATAAATTTTTATATTTTTGATATATTGGTTATAATATTACCAATTTAATTACCGATTTTATCTATCTTGTTCCTTTCTCTGTTTTTCCGAATTAGTCTATCTGATGATTTATCTATGTTGTTTATCCTCTCATAAAAAAGAAAGAGCTTTTGTGTCGATTGTATGGTTCTTTTATTTTCGATTTTATTTATTTAAACTCTAATCTTTACTATTTCTTTTATTTATTTATTGTTGTTGCTTTAAAGTTCCTTAATATATGGTGGTAAATTATTTATTTGCCACTTTTTTATTTTTTTCTTGTGAGCGCTAATGAATATAAACTTGCCTCTTATGATGGCTTTCACTATGTCCCAAAGGTTCTGGATAGTAGTGCATTCCTGTTGTTAGTTTCAATGAATCTTTTGATTTCAGTTTTAATTTATTCAGTAGTTTGAAAGTTATTTAGGAGTAGGCTGTTTAGTCTCTGTTTTTGTGCATTTTTGAGAGCTCTTTGTGTGATTGATTACAAGTTTGAATCCATTGTTGTCAGAGATGTTGGCTATAATTTCTACACTTTTAAATTTATAGAGGCTCATTTTGTGTCCTATTATGTGGTTAATCTTTAAAAATGTTCTATGTGGATTTGAGAAAAAAATCTATTTTGTGATTTGTACATTGGTGACAGTGGGATATTGAAATATCCAACAATTAGTGTGTTACCATATGTTTCTCCCATTAGTTTTAGCAGTCTTCTACATACTTGTGTGCCTTGGCATTAGTGCATAAATATTTATGATTATTTCTTTTTGATGAATTAATCCTTTTAAAATAATGTAGTATCTATCCTTCTGTGTCTCTTTTTACCCTTTTTATCCTAAAGACTATTTTGTCTGATATCGATATTGCGACTCCTACCCTTTTTTTTCCCCACGTCTGGTTTCATGGAATGACTTTTTCCAGCCCTCTGCTTACTGTCTATGTATATCTTTATCAATGAGGTGCATTTCTTGTAGCGACATATGGAGGATTCCAATTTTTTTCACCCACCCATCTAATCTGTGTCTTTTAGTTGGAGAATTTAATCAATTAACATTATTATCAATATGTGTGCACTTAGTTCTGTTACTTATTTTTTTTCTTTCTGCTTGTTTTATGTTCTCTTGTTTCTGTTTATTTCCCTTTATTTTATTTTTATTTCTTTAGAGGTTTTAGCTATAGGATGCATGTGCTCGCCAGAAAGACAGAGAGGGACAGAGAGACAGAAAGCAAGAAATCACCCCCTGGGGAAATGGCCAGCCTCAATCCCTTCTGCTCCATTCTCCTCTCCAGATTTTGGACACACATGAACATGTGCCTGACGTGAATTTAAGCTGCCAAATCCAGGACTTGAACCGTGGTTGGCTACATGAGGGTCCAGTGACATAGCCATTACACCAACTACTTGTTCCCCTTTAGTGTTTTTGTTGTTTTTTTTTTTTTTACAGAGAGATTTTTGCTATAGGATATGTGCACCCTCAGAGAGACAGAGAGAGATAGAGAGACAGAAAGGGGGTGATGGCCATGACACAATCCCTTCTCTTCCATTATCCTCAAGGAATTTTGGATATGTATGCACATGTGCCTAGTATGTGTTTAAGCAGCTGGGTCTGGGATTTGAACTACAGTCGAGTACATGGAAGTCCAGCCATGTTACCATTGTGCCATCTGCTGTTTCCTCTCCCTTTAGTTTTTAGTGTTCCCTAAAGTGTTTCCCAAAGGAATTCTTTCAACTTTTGGTTATCTGAGAATGATTTTATATCTCCTTTCCATTTGAAGAATAATCTTGCTAATAATCTTGGCTGAAATTGATTTTCTTTGAGAGTTTTAAATATGTCATTCCATTTTCCCTTTGTCTGCATTGTTTCAGTTGAGAGGTCTGCTGTTAGTTTAATTAGGTAAGCTTTGTAAGTAACTTGGCATTTCTTTGTTGTCATTTTTAGAGTATTGTCTTTGTCATTGATTTTTTATCAGTTTGGCTACCATGTGCCTTAGAGAGAATCTTATTATGTTAAAGCAATTTGTTGTTCTTTGTATTTCTTGTATTTTATATGCTTCTCTAAGTATGGAAAGTTTTGTTTTTGTTTTGTTTTTTTGAGAATTATTTTTTTACTATAGGGCACATGCGCTTGCCAGAAAGACAGAGAGACAGAAAGTGAGAAATCACCTCCCAGTGGGGATGGCCATGTCACAATTGTTTCTACTCTATTCTCCTCTTGGAATTTTGGGCATGCACACACATGTGCCTGGTGTGAGTTTAAGCCACCGGGTCCAGGACTCGAACCGTGGTCAGCTACATGGGAGTCCAGCGACATAGCCGTTACGCTAACAGCTGGTTCCTAAGTATGGAAAGTTTTCAACCAAAATGTCATGAAAGAGATTTTCTAAGCCTTTACATACCTATCTCTTCATTTTCTGAAATACACGTTTTGCAAATATTCGGCTGTTTAGTGGTGTCTAGGATTTTCCATAAGTTGTCCTCATTTTTAGTTGTTATTTTTACATTCTATTCGGTTGCTTAGAGTAGGTTGGAAATTTTGACTTCAAGGTCAGAAATTCTTTCTTCTGCATGATCTAATCAGCTGTTAATATTTTCCAGGGAGGTTTTGATTCCCTGCATTGTATTGTTAATTCTGGAAGTTCTGTTTGATTATTTTTCAGGATGTTTATCTTTTTATGAAGTTCCTCCTTCAAGTCATGGAGAGACTTTCTCATCTTTTGGGACTGGTTATCTGTTTTCTCTTGTATCTCATTGAGTTTAGTTATGATAACTCAAATTCTTTTTCTAACACTTCTGTGATTTCTTGTGTTTTATCTATTAATGATGAATGATATCTCAAATTCTTTTTCTAACACTTTTGTGATTTCTTGTGTTTTATCTATTAATGATGTAGAGTTATTGTATTTCTTTGAGGGGAAAGAATTTCCTGCTTTTCTTGTATTTCTTGAGATTCTGCTGTGATTTTTAGACATCTGGTGATGAATTCATTTCTTACTACTTCTTTGGAGTGTATTTTTGTATCTATGTGTATGCGTGCTCCTTTTGATGTGAATTTGCTCTGTACCAGTATCCTTCGATTGCACGTGGCAGTGAGGTATACACAGTGGGAGTTATAAGCTCAGATTCACACAGAAGATTTTCAGTTTTGTTGTTGTTGCTGGGGTGAGCATGAGGAGAGAATTCCTGCAGAGCCTTACTGTGTTCAGATGTTTTGGTTCCTATATCCCCAAAACCTGCTGAACCCTATGTGGCCAAGGGCTGAGCAGAAACTCTAGAATGTAAGATGGTATGTAAAATGCTTTCCCTTTGCTCATGGATAGGTGAAGGACAGAATGGTATCAACACCAGGAAGGAAGCTACTCCTACTTTCTATCTCTGCTACTGGAGGGACCAGAGTGATGATTCTGAAGGCCGCAGCACCTGCTCCTTCCATACCCTAGGCTTGGCAGAAGGAATTGTGGTGAGCTGCAGCCAGCTCTTCTCACTTTCTATCTCTGCTACTGTAGGGACCAGAGTTATAGTTCTGAAGGCCATGGCTCCTGTTCCTCCCATACCCTAGGCTTGGCAGAAGGAATTGTGGTAAGCTGCACCCTGTTTTCCCTCTGCCCTTGGATAGGTGAAGGATAGAGTGGTACCAACACAAGAAAGATAGCCCTCTTTAACTACTACCTCAGCAACTGCAAGGATGGTGGTAATGGTTCTGAAAGCTGAGTGTGCTACTCCTTCCACATCCTAGACTATGCAGGAGGCTTTGGTGGTGAGCTCGGGCCATTTGGCCCTGCTTTCCCTCTGCTCCTTCTAGCTCTGAAAGTGCAGGGAATGGGTGATGGTTCTGAAGGCCAAGGCAGCTTCTCCTCATCTTCCCATTCTCTAATCTTTATGTGTAACATCAAACTTGGGGTCTTTCACATTTGATAAGGAATCAGAAGGGCTGTATCTGCAAACCCCATCTTGTACATGGCTTCCCTGTGTGCCTCTAGACTCTATGTCTACTGGAGGATTAAGAGATGGCAATCAGAACACCTGTACATTCAAAGCAAATTTTATTCACTTCTGCTTTTCTCACTTGCAATCTACAACACAATACTTAGTCTGGTTAAAACTGCTGAGTTCTACAAATTATATTTTCACATTGACTTAAAAAGGTTGCTTGGCATGTTTCCCCAGAACATAGCAATCCATAAAATGCTGGTTGTCTTCTATAAAGTAGCTGTATAATTATTTGCTGAGGCAACTAAGCCAAACACTAAGAAAGCATAGAGCTGGGACACTGCCACTTGTCACTGTACTGCCTACCTCATTGGACCATAGATTTTCTTCAAAAACTTAACCATTAGGAAACCAGCAGTTAGCGTAATGGCTATGTCACTGGACTCCCACGTAGTCGACCGTGGTTCATGTCCTGGACCCGGTGGCTTAAAACTCACGCCGGGCGTGTGTGCGTACGTGCCCAAGATCCCGGGAGGAGAATGGAGGAGAAGGGATTGCGGCGTGACCATCCCCCCTGGGGGGTGATTTCTCGCTTTCTGTCTCTATGTATCTCTCTGTCTGTCTGGCGAGCGCACGCGCCCTATAGTGAAAAAAAAACCCTCTCAAAAAAAAAAAAAACTTAACCATTAGAAAGCCACTGTCTCAATTTCATTACAAAACTTCATGGAAGCCCCAGTGATATATAAACCAGCAGGAAGCAGAATAAAGTTTCTAAGGCAATAGTAGCAAAAGCTACAATGGCATTTCCCATCAGGGAATTAGCATTGAGCAATTCTAAATAAACATCAAAAATATATGTTAATAGTTATAAACTATGAACATAATTTAAAATAGTAAAATTATACTTCATGCACAGTAGTCATAAACAAGATTAACAATATATCTATAAATGCCTCCATGGTTCCATAAACAACAGAGACAGTGTTTCAGTGAGTCTCAAACACTTAGCCGCACAACCATTTTTATTGACATCTTTCACTCAAAACACTGATAGACAAGGCTGAAAGAAATCAAGCACTCTAGTTTAAGTGAGAAGAGTGACCACCCCTTGTTTTTCTCCCTGCCATCTCTAGATCCCCAAGACTTTGTTACATCATAATTTTGACTCCAATCAGTGAGACTAAGTAGTTAAAAATTTTAGTATTCCTTATCTTGTTTATAAAAATGTTTCTTATTTATATATACATATGTTTATTTTTATTATAGAAAAAGCATGTGCATGCATAAACAAGAGAAATAAAGAGAGTGAGACACCCTTGATAGGATCTTATCACACCACAGTCCCCTTTCCTGAGCCCTCCAGCTCCTTGAGATACTGGGCACTTAGGTATGAACCTGGCATGTTTTCAAGCTGTCCTGGGGGTCTGAACCTGTGTCAGCCATATGACTTTCAACGTTAAAGACACTTGTGTTACTTCTGTGTCACAGTGACTGGATATTTACTTATTTTTAATAGGTGATACATGTATATGGCTAAAAATTCAAAAGGCACATATGGGAATAGAAATTTCTGTTTTGAAGAGGATGGCATGCATTTTCCATTTACCATCATTCTTTTCATAATTGATTCCCCAAACAAGAAAAAAACTAAACAGAACAAACAAAAACAAGAAGCATAAAGAGAAAAGCAAACTCCATATTAGAAAGTCAGGGTCAATTGAAATTTTAAGTTGGTGTCACTCGAATGGCTATCAAAGGCACTGAGAAGAATTAGGCATAAGTTACCTCTTCTTTGTCTCTGAGACAGTGTTGCCTTACCTGGAGTTATTAGCAGTTATGGGTTAATTGTGTCTCATTCAGGAGATAATCTATGCAATTACAAACACAAATCTATCTTATGTTTTTGTAATCACACAAGTAGTACATGTTATACATGCAATTTTGCACTTGAATATTTTTTTTGAGAGGTTTTTGCTATAGGGCGGGTGCGCTCACCAGACAGACAGAGAGACACAGAGAGACAGAAAGCGAGAAATCACCCCCCAGGGGGGATGGCCACGCCGCAATCCCTTCTCCTCCATTCTCCTCTCGGGATCTTGGGCACGCACACACATGTGCCCGGCGCGAGTTCAAGCCCCGGGTCCAGGACTCGAACTGTGGTCGACTACGTGGGAGTCCAGCGACATAGCCATTACGCTAACTGCTGGTCCCTGTCCTTGAATATTTTTAAAGGTTACTTCTCCAAATCAGTTCAAATAGATCTGTAAGCTACTTTAGTAGCTGTGTAATATTTACTGTAAAATTATTCGTAACCAGTATTTTGTATATACAAGCCATGCTTCAAGGAATGAAGTTCTATATCCATCATTTGGCATGTGTACACCTATAGATTAAATTTTTAGAAAGTGAATTCTTATTTCAAATGGTATATGCATATTTAATTTCTTTGTTTGTTGATTTCTTCTATGAGAGAGACAGAAAGACAGAGAGACTGGCATCCCCAACATGGTCCTCACATCTTGATCCACCCTAATCATAGCTAACCAGGATCAGAGGTATCTGTCTGCACACACCACCGTACTCAGAGAGGTCCCAAGATATAGATCCACCTTTTCTATGTGGATCCAGGTGGTTGTTACCACTGAACTACCTACTGGCCTCATGAATTTTGATATAACTTTTTAAGTTGCATAGACATTGTTCCAATTTATACTCTGGCAGTGAAAAAAATAAGACTTTTTTCAAAATGATATCAATAAAGTGTGTTTTCAAACTTTATCTTTTCTCCTAATTGGTTAATGTCGAAGTTTAATTTTGCAACTTTTCTATTTCAAGTAAAGATAGCATTTTTAAAATATTTGAAAATTTTAAAGACTCCTTTGTCATTTCATTTGCTATTACCTTTTGGGTTTTTTTTATTGATTGTAAATACTCTTTTTTTGTTGCTGTTGTTAAGGGAATTAATTTCTATGATATAAGCCACAGATATTTTAGTAAGCATTTAATAGTTTAAAAATATTTTACTCTAATAAGAAGTGTATAAAACATAAATGAGTGGCTTAATGAGTCAAGATAACACACATATGACCTATGTCCACTGAAGAAACAGTCCCATAAGGTCTCTTATGTTGTCTTTTCTACTCCAATCACTTCTGCCCTTAAAAGTTAAAGTTTTCTGGACCAGCAGATGGCATCATGGTTATGTGGCTAGACTCCACATAGTTGACTGCAGTTTGAGCCCAGACCCAGTGTTTCACAACTCACACCAGGCACATCTACATGCATGCCCCAAATCCAGAGAAGTAACTGGAGGAGAAGGGATTGTGGCATGATCATCTCATTTTCTATCTCTATGTCTCTCTGGTGAGAGCATGCATTGTATAGAAAAAAATCTCTCAAAAAAGAAAGTTAAACATTTCCCTAACTTTGTGTAATTTTCCTTGCCTTTACTTATTTTTACCACTTAAGCATGTATCCTTAAACACTTCCTTTAATTTGCTCAGTTCTTAACATTATAAAAATGTAATCCCCTAATCTTATTGTTTTATGTCTGGCATCTTTCATTCAGCATTGAGTTTGTGAGATTCATCCCTTTTGTTTGGTGTAGATATGATTTGTTCATTTTTGGTACAGTGTGGTTGGTAGTCTATGATATAATATATCATCATTTTATTGTTTATTCTTTCATTCTACTGTTTATAGATAGACATGATGAGTTTGTTATTTGACTCTTGACATAATGTATAGTGAGTTTGGTTGCCCCAAGGTCATATAAAAGTTCCTTTTTATCTTAAATAATTTATTATTATTATTTGCTGTAATTTTAAAACAATCAACCTGCCATTTGTTTAATTTTGAGGTTAATGCATAAAGTTTAAGATGCATTGATGGGACAAATAATTGGTTATGGGGTATTATCTGTTGAAGAAAACTTTATAGTATTATCAACTGGACTGGGGAGAAATGTAAACATGTTGGAATATTCACTTTGCAAACTAAATGGCGTGATTGAATGTATAAAAGAACTTGAAATAAAATAAGATAAAAAACAAACAAACAAAAAACAGCACCGCCTTTGGAATTGCATAGATTGATGTTTGAATTAGTGGAATATTGCTCAAGTTTCTTCATCTCTTTGAGCACCTTGTTTCATTTATAAATGTGCACAATGACACTCTCATGAAATTTTCCTAAAGGATAAATGAAATAATGTAAGCGGGAGCTAGCACATAGTGTCAGGTTCTACAGTCCACTTACTATCTGGCACTTCCTCTGTTATCACCATTATCAGCTTAGGCTCTGCTAAGAGCGACAAACAATCTGGTAACGTTTCCTTTAATTCCCTAAAGGGTAAATCTTCCTCTCCATTTTCAGGAAAGCATTCTACTGAGCTTGTTCACAAATGCTTTCTCACATGGGCCATGTATTGTTATCTTTCATTGTTTATTCTGTCTAGAATAAAAAGGGTCTCTCCATGAAAAAAAAAAGATATAGATAGATAGATAGATAGATAGATAGGTAAATAGATAGATAGATATCACAAACACACACTTTTTTAAGAAGGATGCTGAGCTGTTTTAACACATTTGTTAAATAAACCTTTTCTCTCCATCCTCCTCAAATTAAAATGTTATCTTCATATTTTGTTTAAGTGCTATGTGTAAAGTCACATTTCTGGATTTCTGTTATTCTGTTATTTATGTATCGGGCTATTTAAATTACTATGGCTTCTATATTAAGTTCTAATATTTGATTGGCCTAGCCCTCTCTCCTTACTATTCCCCCTTATTATTCAGGATTGTTTTTGCTAGATTGTTTTTATTTATTAAGTTTAGAACGAATTTTTCTAGTTCCAAATAGAATGCTATTCATCTTGTTGTCTGGATCACCTTCCATAGTTAACCCAGGAGTGCTTAATATCTTTATGATGCTGGAAACATTTTTTTAAATACATTTTAAAAAATTTTCCTTTTGGTGTCCCAAAGCACTTTCTTTTTATTAATTGTGCATATATTTCTTAAATTTAGTTGTGTGCCTCCTTTTTATGATCACTCGTCTACATGATATTTCCTGTTTCATTATATTTTCTGCTCATTTGAATGTATGAAGACTGCAAATTTCAGTGCATTACTTTTGTGCTCAGATACTTTCCGAATTCTTGAATTGTTTAAGATAGTCTTTAAAGTAGATTCTAATATTCTTCATAAACATCTGTATATGCTCATTTTATTCCTTAATTTCTCAATATAATATGTTTTCTTCATTTTACTTAATTGTATTAGTTGCAATTTTTGGAGTCACATTATGTAGTAATGGTGATATTAGCATCCTTATTTTATGTCTGACATTAGTGAGGAGCTTTTTAGTGTTTCCTTATTAAACCTAGTACTTACTGACTTTGAGTTGTGATATTTATATGTCAGAGCATTATTTTTATTTTCACTTCATAGTGTATTTTCTAAAAACAAACAAAAAAAATCATAAGTAGCTTTTATATCCAATATCTCTGTAGCATCTTTAAAGGTTTGTTTTTTTTTTAGAGTTTATTTGTTATATTTATAATAGAGAGCCCATGTGCACATGCGCAAAAGAGAAATAGAAAAGACCCTCCACAAGGTCTCTTTATAGCACAAATCATGGTCCCTAGCTTTTCAGGATCTTGGGCATGTGTTTGCACCTGCCATGCTTTTGAGGTGACCCAGGGATCTGAACTCATAGTTTGACCATGAAGCTTCCAGCACTGCAGTTCAGTTTACTACCAGCTGTACTACCAAGCTGGACTCCTTGATTTTTCCTATTGAATCCCAGCTTGTTATCCTGTGTTCTTTCTTCGACATGCTGCCATATTTTCCCTTCTGCTATTTTGTTGAGATTTTTCTATCACTTCTCCTGATGGGCTTGATCTAGAGTTTTCTTTTATAGTAGCAACACTGACAGATTTTGGTAGCAATGCCACAGTGCGCTCACCAGACAGACAGAGAGAGACAGAGAGATAGAAAGCGAGAAATCACCCCGCGGGGGGCATGGCCACGCCACAATCACTTTTCCTCCGTGCTCCTCTGGGGATCTTGGGCATGCACCCACACGTGCCCGGCGTGAGTTTTAAGCCACTGGGTCCGAGACGTGAATTGCTGTCGACTACGTGGGAGTCCAGCGACATAGCCATTGCACCAACTGCTGGTCCCCGCTGCCTTCTGATAATGGAAAGTGACCTGGATTCTTGAATGACAGGAAAAGACAAGGAAGGTTTACAGAGACCATAAAAAAGCCTTTAAGATAATGCATAACTGTCTTGTACCCATTTTTAGTGGAAAAGCTTTCAGCTTTTCTCCATTGAGGATGATGTTCACTAAGGATGTCCACTTTCTCCACTCCTCTTCAATATAGTACTGGAAGTCCTGGTCATTGCAATCAGAAAAGAGGAAAAAATCAAAAGCATTCAAATAGGAAAAGAAGAGGTGAAACTCTCTCTATTTGCAGATGACATGATGGTATACATAGAAGACCCAATTGTTTCCATAATAAATTTTCTGGAAGTAATAAATGAATACAGTAACGTTGCAGGATACAAAATTAATATCCAGAAATCTATAGCGTTCCTGTATACAAACAACAGGCAGACTGAGATAGAACTGAAAAAAGTTGTTCCATTTACCATAGCCACAAAAAGTATAAGATACTTAGGGATAAATCTAACC